>NW_016837391.1:0-2310 GCF_001698545.2 Rhinopithecus bieti | reverse complement strand
ATAAATAACTTTTTAAAACAATGACTGTTTTGAGATATAAACAGAAACTTGGGATTAATACATGTTAAAGCATTATATTTACACTTATCTTGTAAAAATGTCCAGTCTGCTACCTTATTACCAAGCCAAAAGTAACCCAAGTACTACAGCCCCACCAAACAATAAAATAAAACCCAAAGAACTAATGACATGAACTATAGGCAAAGTGAAACCTATTTTTATGTTTATTGGCCATAACAGGAATTGAAACCTCAGAACCTGAGGTGTTCCCTTTTCCTTAACCCTAAGGGAAGTCATTAAGTAACAATGTTCCCATTTTCTATAAAATTTTATTGGGAAACATAAAAGAAGATTTGAATGTTCATGGATTTAATTTTTTTAAACTGCAAGAGATTTTTGCCTATAAAATTGGCAAAGATTAGAAAGAGATGGTACCCAACCTTCTTTAGAATTGGGGGCTACAACCCTGATTCTTATCAGAAGAAGGATTTTAGTTAATAATATGAGCTGCAATTTAGTGAATACCTACAATATGTGAAGCACTGTCTTGAACACCTTTTAAATGAAACTCATTAAACCCCACCACTGCCCATTAAGTCTGGCATCATTATACAGAAGGAAACTGAGGCCCATAGAGGGTAAGAAATTATCCTGCATTTAAGTACTTGGTAAATAAAAGATCAGTATAGGGGTCTGTCTGATCCCACGGTCCAACTCATAACCCCTTCACCAAATCCGTTTTACAGTTTTTTTTGGCACTCAAAGGCTCTGCTTTCAATCTCTCTGTGACAGAAATTAGAAAGAATGAACCCTTCTCCCAATCCACAAAATAAATAAAATGAGAGTCTATAACCACCTGTGATTTTTTTTTTTCCAATCAGGAGATAATCATTTCTTTTACCCTTTTCATGTTTCAAATGTACTTCTTCCAGACAGAACAGCTGGATGATTTGAATAAGATAATAGCTATAGGTATTTAATGCATTTCCTCAACTGTAAAATGTACCATTGATTTAATCAAAAGTCCTTGGTAAGAAGATCAACCAGAGAGGGGCACGTCCAGGATGGCTGAATAGGAACAGCTCCAGCCTCCAGCTCCCAGCATAAGAGACACAGAAGACGGGTGATTTCTGCATTTTCAACTGAGGTGCAGACCGATACCTCACACCTCACATGGTGGGGTACACCCCTGAAACAAAGCTTCCAGAGCAAGAATCAGACAACAACACTCGCTGTGCAGCAATATTCTATCCTCTACAGCTTTCGCTGCTGCTACCCAGGCAAACAGGGTCTGGAGTGGACCTCAAACAAACTGCAACAGACCTACAGCTGAGGGTCCTGACTGTTAGAAGGAAAACTAACAAACAGAAAGGACACCCACATCAAAACCCCATCAGTACGTCACCATCATCAAAGATCAAAGGCAGATAAAACCACAAAGACGGGGGAAAAGCAGTGCAGTAAAGCTGGAAATTCAAAAAAATCGAGTGCATCTCCCCTTCCAAAGGAACGCAGCTCATAACCAGCAACAGAACAAAGCTGGATGGAGAATGACTTTGACGAGTTGAGAGAAGAAGGCTTCAGTTGATCAAACTTCTCAGAGCTAAAGGCGGAACTACATAACCAGCGCAAAGAAACTAAAAACCTTAAAAAAGAATGGAAGAATGGATAACTAGAATAATCAATGCAGAGAAGACCTTAAAAGAACTGATAGAGATGAAAACCATACCATGAGAAATACATGACAAATGTGTAAGCTTCAGTAACTGACTCTATCAACTGGAAAAAGAGTATCAGCGATTGAAGATCAAATGAATGAAATGAAGCGAGAAGAGAAGTGTGGAGAAAAAAGAGTAAAAGAAATGAACAAAGCCTCCAAGAAGTATGGGAGTATGTGAAAAGACCAAATCTATGTCTGATTGTTGTGCCTGAAAGTGATGGGGAAAATGGAACCAAGTTGGAAAACACTCTGCAGGATATCATCCAGGAGAACTTCCCCAACCTAGTAAGGCATGCCAACATCCAAATTCAGGAAATACAGAGAACACCATAAAGATACTTCTGGAAAAGAGCAACTCCAAGACACATCATTGTCAGATTCACCAAAGTTGAAATGAAGGGAAAAATGTAAAGGGCAGTTGGAAAGAAAGGTAAGGTTACACACAAAGGGAAGCCCATCAGACTTACAACAGATCTCTCAGCAGAAACTCAACAAGTCAGAAGAGATTGGGGGCCAATATTCAACATTCTTAAAGAAAAAAAATTTCAATCCAGAATTTCATATCCAGCCAAACTAAGTTTCATAAGTGA
>NW_016837390.1:0-2815 GCF_001698545.2 Rhinopithecus bieti | reverse complement strand
CCAACGCGGCAGGTTCCCGCGACGTCCGGAGGAATTTCTTCCACTTCCACTTTCGGCCGACTTTAGTGCCTTCTTCCTCACTTTTTCCCCCATGTCCAGGTCCCTGTTCGGGCGCCAGGTGTCCCGACCCGCAGGACAGTCGAACAGACCCTGGAAGGGGGAGTGGGAATGGAGGAGACAAGAAAACACGAGAAATGGAGACAAGATAAATAGCCTGATCAAGTCTCGTTTAATGGTGGCGGTGCAATGCCTTATATAGGCTGGCAGAGGACGAGGTTGGGCCAGGGCGGTGACAGGAGGCTGGGTTTACTCAAATTACAATTGCACATGCACCGTTGGTTGATAATTTTCCCGGGCACGGGATTGCGCCTGCGCTGTAGGCTGCGTATCTTCCTGGGCAGGAAAAATTGCGCGTGCGTGGGAAAGGTGAGCGGTGCACGTGGGAAAGGTTTGCGCACGCACGGGAAAGTTTCTAATGAAGAACCTGGAAATGTGCCATCTTGTCTCCGCTTTGCGGAGATCAAGCAACAGAGGTCGGCTAATTCTGGGCCTCATGGCTCTGGACATTTTTGATGGAGTCTCACTCTGTTGCCCAGGTGGGAGTGCAGTGGTGTGATCTTGGCTCACTGCAACTTCCACCTCCTGGGTTCAAGCATTTCTCCTGCCTCAGCCTCCCAGGTAGCTGGGATTACAGGCATGTACCACCTTGCCTGGCTGATTTTTATATTTTTAGTAGGGACAGTGTTTCCCCATGTTGGCCAGGCTGGTCTTGAACTCCTGATCTCAAGTGATCCACCCACTTTGGCCTCCCAAAGCACTGGCATTATAGGCATGAGCCACCACATCTGGCCAGTTTTTCTAAGTTCATCAATTTATCCAATGAGTACTTTCCCAGATCCTGAATATGTTATTCATATACATATATTTGACAGTTAACAGAAATAGAATCTTGTTTTCCTGACCTTAGACGTAAGAGTTATTTTAGTAAAACGAGAGAAATGGAACCTCTAGAACTTAACTTCCTTAGTAAAAGAGCAAGTGATAGCAATACATTTCTGGGTGAGCTGCATAAATAAGTGCTAGTGTTAAACACCTGAAAAGTGTACATACTATACACATATTTAGCTTACTTAACTGGTCTGTACAGACGTGTCCTGAAAAATTACTCTGGAGAAAATTAATACATCCCCTGATATGCAACTCTCCATCTGCTAACAGCTTTTTCTCCATTCTTTAAGGGAAAGCACCAGATGTAATTTGATTAAATCTATCAGAGAACAGCAGTAGACCCTCATTTTCTTACCTCTGCATTACAGTAACTCTCCTGTTAAAGTTCTGAATTAATCCAGAGGGATGTTGATCGTTTTACTACTCCAAAACATAGCATATTGGTCTATAACATTTATAATGTCAAGACCTGATGGGAAAAAAAGAAGGAGGTATCCTGAATGAGTTGGCAAGGCTTACACATTCTGAAGGCTGAGAGAACTAATTCTCAGAGTCTGTCTCCTAAATGAAGTTTCAAGGAGTTATTGTGTGTATGTGTATGAGTGTGATGTTTCTTCGAAGGTAAAAAATACAGATTGTAGCTCCATTCACCCACTACTGCTGAAATAGAAGCACAGTGATTTTTAGGACGTTTTTAATTTTGGAAACAAAATATACCATATAGTTGAATTGTTCTGACCCATTTTACTGGATAAATTGAAAGACTATTAGTTTTTATCAGACCCTAAATCAAGAAGATGCTTTCCACCTTGTCCAGAGTTCACTTCAAGCAGCTCAGTCACCAGTATTAAAGACTTAGTAGACCAAGTTGAAAAGACAGTCAGTAAACATCACAAGTATTAGCTATACTGTAAAGCAAACACACAAACGTTTATTAATTGCTTTGTAAAATAAGTTGAAAATTTACTGTTACAATATAACAAACGTAAGTAAAGAGAAAAAAGATATAGAAAAGAAATATACTGTGTACAATGTAATCTCATAGATTTAAAATGAATAAAGATTGATGATACTTGAGAAATAAAAAATGTTAAATAAAAGAGGAAAATACCATAGATAAAAAACTGCTATAATGATTACACATAAAACGTTCAAGTATTTGCTTAGAGAATGACATGAAGCACTTATTCTATACTTACGGATTGATTTAGAACACTTATTTGTACTTATATTTGTCAACAACTTGTTGAAGATCTACTTGCCAGAGATCTTTCATTCTCATTTTGCCTCTTTACTTAGCTCAGCACAACTACATGCACAGAATATTCTCACCATTGTGCTGCAGAGAGAGGCAGAGGTTCTCTGCAGCATATAATATAAAACACATATTTTGGTATGTTTTATATTTTATATAGATAGTGATGAACCATAAATTATGTCTCCTACCAAGCAATGATCATGACTTTCAGATGGAGATAGGAAAATTTACTGCTACAAGCCCTGGGCAGAGGTGATAACATAATTTTCACTCAGGTAAAGACTAGATATTTAGCTGGTGTGGACTCTTGACATCCCCCTACCCGCCCCCCCCGCACACAATCTTGTGCACTGAATCATGACCTTTCCTTAGCCCGATTGCTCAACCTTATCTTTCAAAGTAGTCACTCTTAGATCCTTCTCTCATCTTAAGGTTTCACTATATTCCAGCCATACTTGTTTCTATCCTTCCACACAAATCTTTTTCACTTTATTCATTCATAATAGCTTATGATGGAAAATGTAGTTGAAAAAGTGCATTGCTTAGTTTAACTATAAGTCATATCAATAAAGAAAGATGATTCTGCCTTAAATAAAGGTATAAAAGTTT
>NW_016837389.1:0-3175 GCF_001698545.2 Rhinopithecus bieti | reverse complement strand
GTCATACTGTTTTCCATAATGGTTGAACTAGGTTACAATCCCACCAACAGTGTCAAAGTGTTCCTATTTCTCCACATCCTCTCCAACAACTGTTGTTTCCTGATTTTTTAATGATTGCCATTCTAACTGGTGTGAGATGGTATCTCATTGTGGTTTTGATTTGCATTTCTCTGATGGCGAGTGATGATGAGCATTTTTTCATGTGTCTGTTGGCTGTATGAATGTCTTCTTTTGAGAAATGTCTGTTCATATCCTTTCCCCACTTTTTGATGGGACATAGGCATGGGCAAGGACTTCATGTCTAAAACACCAAAAGCAACGGCAGCAAAAGCCAAAATTGACAAATGGGATCTCATTAAACTAAAGAGCTTCTGCACAGCGAAAGAAACTACCATCAAAGTGAACAGGCAGCCTACAGAATGGGAGAAAATTTTTGCAATCTACTCATCTGACAAAGGGCTAATATCCAGAATCTACAAAGAACTCAAACAAATATACAAGAAAATTATTATATTTTTATTATAACTAGACTCAGTTTTAAGTTACAGTATTTGTTCTTCAGGTGTCCTTTGAATAATTACATTTGTGCATTTCCTAGCAGATTGGAAGACACTGTTGAATGTCTATTTTATAGAAGTCAGCATAAATTTACTCTGACATTTTTAGAGAAGTTTGAAGTTTGGTATCTCCTCTTTAGATGTATTATTGGTTGTGTTTATCAAATAACCCTGTATGGCTTATTTGATACAGAGTTCATGGTCAAAATGCAGGGAAACTTTACAGTTATTAGTGTTATATCATGATTTCTAGGCATATGCCAAGGTAAAGAGTGGTGTCTTTTTTTCACAAATGCCTGCTTAAAATATATTCTATGAGATTAGATTGGCAATTTGCATTATTTCACAGTTAATATACAAATCAAAGGGTATCTGCTACCTTCCTCATGCTATCAGTCTTTATTGTTTGATCACTGTGAATTATCCATCTTTCAATTTCTTCTTCTTCCAACCACAAATAACATTTGATAAATACCATACACTCAATATTAGAAAATATGCTTTTAATTTAATTTTTATTTAATGTAACATTATTTATATGCATCCTTGTTTAAAAAAATTGTATTGCCTTACAATGCAATCTGGAATCTGCAAAATAAATTATAAGTGAGAAAGAAAAGGGAACAATTAATTAGTTTGAATTAATTTTTGGTAAATTGTTTTTATTAACTATTTTAGAGAGTAATGTGATCTGTTAATCTTTTGCATGTGTTACTTTCTATGTAAAGTGTTCTGTATGTAATTAGATGCTAACATTCGTGTGTGAGAGCATGTTGTTAACTGTAGTAGGGAGCAACAGATAGTAAAATACTTTGACATGCAAATTTCCTGGAACATTCAGGATTCAGGATTGGCATCCTGTATTATAATGTTACTTTTCTATTCAACATCAATTTGGGTCTTTAAAATATTATTATTTAAAATATTATCTCTGACTTCTTCACATTGAGGGTTAAGAAGACAGAGAATAAAACAGTTAAATCATAATATGCAATTCAAGAAAAGGGAACAAGTTGATTTTTGCTTGAATTGCTTGAAATCTGAAATTTCCAGCAGCACTCGATTTTCTTTAATACAGTTAGCCTATCCTCATAACTAAATACAAGCATTGACTTTTCCTCCTTGGAAATAAGTATCTGTGGACATCTTTAGCATAAAATAATATACAAGTGTTACAGGTTCTTGACGGGCAGATATATAAGCCTTGGAGATCAAAAACAGTGGGTTAGTTAGTATTCAAATTAGAAATTTCTTTTCCACGCAAACTAGATTTAACATTGAGCACAACGAATTGACTCTACTACTCTGATAACAGATTCTGGAGAGCTGCCTCTTTGTCAAATCAGATTCTTTATTGCCATGAACTAATGAAACAGATGTCAGATGGCTAATTGCAGTAGGAGAGAAAAGCTACTGACAAAAGAGATGAATCAGGAACTTGGCCTTGATATTTGAGTATCATGAAATCTCATTATCTGGGGACTATTCAGAGCCATCAGTTACAGTGCTGTCACTATTAATGAATATATTGATGGCATTGCACTGCGACTTCTTGAAGTAAAGGGTTAAAGTACATGCATATCTTGTAAGATATATTTCATTACTGTTCTGAATGGAGATGTAACAAAATCCTCTGAGAAATTGTATTAACTATTGGTTTTGTTTTCATAAAGTGATACAGCTAATGAGTGTTTGCTTTGTAGCTTTTTTTTTTTTTTTTTTTTAAAGACAGGTTCTCACTTTGTTGCCCAGGCTAGATTGCAGTGGCATGATCTTGGCTGACTGCAACCTTTGCTTCCTGGGCTGAAGCAATCCTCCCACCTCAGACTCCTGAGTAGCCGGGACCACAGACATGCGCTACTACATCTGGCTAATTTTGTATTGTATTTTTTATAGAGACGGGGTTTCGCCATGTTGCCCAAGCTGGTCTCAAACTCCTGGGTTCAAGTGATCCACTTTCTTCAGCCTCCCAAAGTGCTGGGATTACAGGCATGAGCCACCTTGCCAGGCTGCTCTTGCTTGTGCTATTTACAGTGTTATTAAATGAGTAGCTGAAAAGGCACAAGTATCCATATGCCCAGAGCAATACTGATAAGAAATACTTGAGAGACAGTGCTTGCCAGTTTTGTACTTGGAACCCTTTTGTTTGTTTAATAACCTATAAATTACCAGAGGCAGCTTGATACAATTAAAAGGGTATTGAAGTCAGGAGACGTAGCTTCCAAATCCAGCCCTACCTTAGCAGAAGGACATTTGAGCAAGTCAGTTAGTGTATCCAAGCTATAACTTCCTCATCTCTAAAATGGAGTAAAACAATGGTACCCCATAGGCAATAAGTGTAAGTTTACTAAAGCAACAGATATGTCTGATGATAAAGCAGATAGAGTGTCAGAGGTTTTCTTTTCTTAAGGTTTTTTGAGCTAGAAGTGTGACCATGGACTACCACAAGTTGCCAGTTATCTTTTCTTGGATAATCGTTATTTATCCTGAGATTTATTCTTTTTTTTTTTTTTTTTTTTTTTTTTTTTTTTGAGACAGGGTCTTGCTTTGTTGCCCTAGGCTGAAGTGCAGAGTGGCACAATGATGGCTTACTGTAGCCACAACTGCCTGGGCTCAAG
>NW_016837388.1:0-773 GCF_001698545.2 Rhinopithecus bieti | reverse complement strand
GTTGTTGCTATTCCGGCAACTCACTTTCCCTTGCAGGACCTGTTCTGGCAACTCACTTTCCCTTGTAGGACCTGTTCTGGCAACTCACTTTCCCTTGCAGGACCTGTTCCAGGTGCCACTCCAGGCGCTACCGTTCCCTAGAAAAAAAAAAAAAAACTCCCTTAAGATGGGTAATACCCAGAGCACTCCCCTATCTCTCCTTACAAGTAATTTCAAGGATGTTAGAGCGAGGGGCCATGATCTTAGTATGGAAATCAGGAAGGAAAAGCTAATTACTCTATGCCAGCCTTTGATGTAGGGTGGCCACCCGAGGGGACATTCCGCCTTCCTGTCATCAATAGAGTCAAGTCCAAGGTTTTCCTACCAGGGCGTGCTGGCCACCCGGATCATATCCCATATATCCTCATATGGCAGGACCTAGCTGAGAACCCGCCCCCTTGGCTGTCCCCTTTCCAATTAGCCTCTGAACCCTGTAAGGCACTGGTTGCTCAGCCGCTAAAATCCAAGCAACCGACTGCTCTCCCCATCCTGTTCTACCTGATAGCGGGGACCCACTGTCCACAGATCCCCCTCCGTACCCCTCCAGGCCCCAGGCTCCAGCCCCCCGGGCTAGGCCGCAGGAGGGAGCAGGCGGACGGGAGGCAGCCGGTGCACCCAGACCCACTGAAAGTGAAAGTAACTCTGAAGGGCCAGCGGGGTGGACGTGAGGATGCACTTTGTGGGCTAGCCGCCCCCAGCCACCTGACTCCACAGTGGCTCTACCCCTTCGGGAA
>NW_016837387.1:0-2137 GCF_001698545.2 Rhinopithecus bieti | reverse complement strand
CGAATGAGTGTGAAAAAAAAAAAAATCACACTTCTAAATAACACATGGGTTATATAAGAAATATCAGAAGAAATTTAAAAATAGTTTGAACTGAATAAGAATAAATATACAATTATCAAAAGCCATGGTATTCAGCAAAACAGTGCTCAGAGTAAAATTTATAACATTGGTTGCATGTATTAGAAAAGGAAAGAGATCTAAAATCAACAGTCTAAGCTTCCACCTTAATAAACCAGTAAAAGAACAAACTAAATTTAAGGTAAGCATAAGGAAAAAATAATAAAAGTTAGAGCAGAAATCAATGAAACTGAAAGCAATAAATTAATAGGTACAATCAATAAGATTAAAAGATGGTTTTTTGAAAAGATCAATAAAAGTAATATGCCTCTTACCAGACTAAGAGAAAAGAGAAATGACACATATTACTAACATCAGAAATAAAATGGAGCACATCATTACAGATGGGGTATTAAAAGGATGATCAAGAAACTATCAACAACTCTATGCCCACAAATTTTATAACTTAGATAAATTGACTAAATCCTTGAAATATAATCTGCCAAATTTAAACAAAAACAGACAATATTAATAGGCCTATATCTATTTAAGAAATTGAATAAATAATAACCTTCTAGAAGAGAAAGCATCAGGCCCAGACAAATTTACCAATAAATTCTACTAATCATGTAAAGATAAAACATATACCAATTCTCTATAGTCTCTTTTAGAAGATAAAAGCAAAGGAAATACTCCTTAACTTATTCTGTGAAGTCAGCATACTCAAATACTGAAAACCAAAATGAAGGCCTTACAAAGAAAGAAAACTACAAAACAATATCACTCAATAGCATAGAGGCAAAAATACCCAACAAAACATTAGCAAATAAATTCCAACAATGTATAAAAAGAATTGTACAATACAATCAGGTAGGATTTATCCCAAATGTGCAAGGCTAATTCAACATTTGAAAATCAGCTAATGTAATCCATCACATCAACAAAGTAAATGTGGAAAAATTATGTGATCATATTAATAGATGCATCAAAAGCATTTTATAGAAGCTAACAATCATTAATGATAAAAACTCTGAGTAAATTAAGAATAAGAAAACCTTCCTCAACTCAATTAAAAAATATCAACAAAGAACTTACCCATGAGGAATTGGAAGCTTTTTCACTAAATCAGGAACAAGTGAAGGATGTCCCCCTTCACCACTACTTTTCAATATCACACTGGAAGCCCTAGGTAATGCAATAAATGATAAATGTAAATAAGATTGATACACATTAGGAGGAAGTAAATTAAAGTGTCATTGTTCCCAAATGGCATGATAATCTATGTAAAAAATCTGAAAAAATCAGCAACAACAAAAAACTATGTGAAACAAATAAGTGGTTATAGCAAGGTTGTAGGATACAAGGTTAATATATGAAAGTCTATTGGGTGAAACCCCCACCCCTGATATTCTCGTGGGTCTTTTCTATTTCCCTAAGCGTCAGCTGGTCTGATAAATAAAGGGAAAGAGTACAAAAGAGAAACATTTTAAAGCTGGGTGTCTGGGGGAGACATCACATGTCAGCAGGTTCCGTGATGCTCCCTGAGCCGTAAAACCAGCAAGTTTTTATTAGTAATTTTCAAAAGGGGAAGGAGCGTATGAATAGAGTGTGGGTTACAGAGATCACGTGCTTCACAAGGTAATAAAATATCACAAAGCAAATGGAGGCAGGGCGAGATCACAGGACCACAGGACGGGACGAAATTAAAATTGCTAATGAAGTTTTGGGCACAAATTGTCATTGATAACATCTTATCAGGAGACAGGGTTTGAGAGCAGAAAACCTGTCTGACCAAAATTTATTAGGTGGAAATTTCCTGTCCTAATAAGCCTGAGAGCACTACAGGAGACTGGGGCTTATTTCATCCCTTTGGCTTTGACTGTAAAAGACAGTTACTCCTAAAGAGGCCGTTTCAGAGGCCTACCCTCAGGGGCCATTCTCTTTCTCAGGGATGTTCCTTGCTGAGAAAAAGAATTCAGTGATATTTCTCCTATTTGCTTTTGAAAGAAGAGAAATATGGCTCTGTTCCGCCCGGCTCACCAGCAGTCAGAGTTTAAGGTTGTCTCTCTTGTTCCCTGAA
>NW_016837386.1:0-772 GCF_001698545.2 Rhinopithecus bieti | reverse complement strand
AACAAAGGTTTAAGTCTGTGAGATAAATTCACTCAAATCCAAACAGTTTCAGAGATAGCTTGTTTCTAATTTTATCTTGAAATATTCAGTTTTTCTTCTTAGGCTTCAATGGACTCTCAAATGTCCCTATGCAGATTCTACAAAAAGAGTGTTTCCAAAATGGTGAATCAAAGGAAGCATTTAACTCTGTGAGATGAATCCACCCATTACCAGGCAGTTTCACAGATGGCTTATTTGCAATATTTATCTGGGGTTATTCAGCTTTTATCCATAGGCCAAAATGGGCTCCCAAATGTCCCTTCCCAGATTTTACAAAAAGAGTGTTTCTAACTTGCTGAATCAAGAGAAAGGTTTAACTCAGTGAGATGAATCCACACATCTGCAAGCAGTTTCATAGATACCTTCTTTCTAGTTTTTATCTGGTGATATTCCATTTTTCTCCATACACCTCAATGGACTACCAAATGTATTTTCGTAGATTCTATAAAAAGTGTATCCAATCTACTGAATCAACAGAAAGTTTTAACTCTGTTAAATGAATCTACACATTACCAAGTAGTTTTACTTGTAGCTTCTGTCTAGTTTTTATCTGGGGATATGCGGTTTTTTCCTCATAGGCATGATGGGCTCCCAAATGTCCCTTTGCAGATTCTATAAAAAGAGTGTTTCCAACCTGTTGAATCAAATGAAAGTTGTAGCACTGTGAGATTAATCGACACATCACTAATTGCTTGCACAGATAGCTTCTTTCTTGTTTTTATCTGGGGATATT
>NW_016837385.1:0-774 GCF_001698545.2 Rhinopithecus bieti | reverse complement strand
AAATTGTAATTTTTTTATTGGAAAACAAATATACAACTTGGAATGGATTTTGAGGCAAATTGTGCCATAAGCAGATTTTAAGTGGCTAAACAAAGTTTAAAAAGCAAGTAACAATAAAAGAAAATGTTTCTGGTACAGGACCAGCAGTACAAAAAAAAATAGTGTACAAGTACCTGGATAATATACCCGTTTTGCAATAGTGCAACTTTTAAGTACATATTGTTGACTGTCCACAGTCCACGCAGAGTTACAACTCCACACTTCAACAACAACATGCTGACAGTTCCTAAAGAAAACTACTTTAAAAAAGGCATAACCCAGATGTTCCCTCATTTGACCAACTCCATCTAACTTTAGATGTGCAGAAGGGCTTAGATATATCCAGAGTAAGCCACATGCAACATGTTACTTGATCAATTTTCTAAAATAAGGTTTCAGGACAATGACAGTAAGATAAGGGAAGAAAACATGGAGGAATGAAGTCCTAATTACTATACATGCATATTTTTTTGACAGTAGGGAGAAATCTTTTACAGATAAGTTACAAACAAAGAAAAGGCAAATAAACAATTTTGTACAAGAAATTTAACACATTCTGTACAAGGTCTTCACTTTGCTGTCATCATTTGTACAAACTCTTCATAGTTTACTTGACCATCACCATCAATATCTGCTTCCCTGATCATTTCATCAACTTCTTCATCTGTTAACTTCTCTCCAAGGTTTGTCATCACATGGCGAAGTTCTGCAGCACTAATATAGCCATTGCCATCC
>NW_016837384.1:0-1906 GCF_001698545.2 Rhinopithecus bieti | reverse complement strand
TCATTCTTTTTTATGGCTGCATAGTATTCCATGGTGTATAAGTACCACATTTTCTTTATCCAGTCTACCACTGATGGGCATTTAGGTTGATTCTCTTTGCTATTGTGAATAGTGCTTCAGTAAACATCCCTGTGCATGTGTGTTTATGATAGAATGATTTATATTCCTTTGGGTATATACCCAGTAATAGGACTGCTGGGTTGAACAGTAGTTCTATTTTAACTCTTTGAGGAATCGCCACACTGCTTTCCACAATGGTTGAACTAATTGCACTTCCACCAACAGTGTATGAACGTTCTCTTTTCTCCACAACCTCAGCAGCCTCTGTAATTTTTCTGACTTTTTAATCATAGCTAGCCATTCTGTGTGGTGTGAGATGGTATCTCACTGGTTTTGCTTTGCGTTAGAACTGATATCTTAGAGGCTGTCTGGGCCAGTCTTTTCTCCCTCTCTCCTAATTAAAGATGAAGAAACTGAGTCCCAGAAAGATGGAGTGATTTTCCCAGAACCATGACGGGGGCCCAGCTAGGTCATCTGACTTCTGGAGCAGTGCCCTTTTCTGTGTCATGCTGACTGCGTGCTCTTAAAAACAGAAGCCAGTGAACAGAGTTTACATTCCTTCTCATGACTGAAGGTTATCATGATGAGCATCAGCCCTGGGTTTTGAGTGCACGACCACACCGAGGGTGGTGAAGTTGTGGAAGGCGGTCTGCCCACGCTGACAGGACCCTGCCTGCGAAATCCTTTTCACCCACTAGCCTGCTTGTGACCCTTTCTTTCTTCTCCCTCCTGCTCGACTCTCAGCCTGCACTTCATACATCACCAGGTCTGCCTCCGGGAGTTCCTAACTCCATCCGTTTGTTGCTTCTAATTGCGTACACCTGACACTCAATTTCACCTCAAAACATTGTCACATGAGAGAAAGTGGCCTCCTCAAGAAGTCAGTCATGGCTGGGTGCAGTGTCTCATGCCTGTAATCCCAGCCTTTTGGGAGGCCGAAGCGGGTGGATCACTTGAGGTCAGTAGGTCGAGACCAGCCCGGCCAACATGGTGAAACCCCATCTCTACTAAAAACACAAAAACTAACCGGGCATGGTCGCAGGTACCTGTAATCCCAGCCACTCAGGAGGCTGAGACACGAGAATCGCTTAAACCCAGGGAGTGGAGGTTGCAGTGAGCCTAGATCGCGCCACTGCACTCCAGCCTGGGTGACAGAACAAGACTGTCATATCAAAAAGAATAAATAAATAAAAATTTAAAAAGAAGTCAGTCACAGGAAAGCAATGGTGAACTCTTTAAAAGTGAATGTCTGGGATGCTCCGTCTTGGAACGGGGGCGGCCTCTGCGGGGCGGAGTTAACTCTGGGCTCCTTGCCTTTCTAGATCCAACAATTTTTCCAAGACCTGTCGGACATCTGGGCAGAGGTGAAAAAGAAGGAACAACAGCAAGTCTGGGTTTAAGGAGGCAGCCTGGTTCCAGAACGTCCTGAGACAGAGGTCGTAAGAGAAGAAGTCGTGAGCCTGCGGTCTAGTCAGTCCAGCTCGGGACCGACGCCCGCGGTGCCTTCCTGCTGAGGAACACCTGCTTATTTTCCCCCTTGGGCCTCACTCTATCCCTGAAAACAGTGAATGTTCTAAGAAGTTTGTTCTCAAGTTCTCTCTAGCCCTTTGGTAGTTTATTCATGGGGAAGAGTGTAGCGATGGGGCGACCCCCGCAACAAGCACTCACTCTCAAAGCTGGTCACCTAGGCTGCCTGGGAACCAGAAACCACATCTTAGGCCTGGTGTCCCCTCGGCTTTGGGCTCACACACAGTCAGTGTGCAGGTGGGCAGCAAACCAGTAACGTCAGTACAGAGAACTCTTCTCTCATTCACAACTTCAAATTTTTATTTTATTTATTTATTTT
>NW_016837383.1:0-773 GCF_001698545.2 Rhinopithecus bieti | reverse complement strand
ACGTGACTCCCTTTCCCAGGATCCTGGGAGCTCCTTCCAGCTCCTACATCTGGACGACGACAACTGAATGTGCCGAGACTCGGGGACGCCCATCACCCTCACCGAGCCGTGGGTAACTCTCCTGGTAGCGGGTAAGACAATTAATTTTTTTAATCGATAGCGGGGCTACCTATTCAGTTTTGCCGTCCTTCTCTGGACCTAGCCTTTCATCCAATATCTCTGTAGTAGGAGTGAACGGAAAGCCATCCACTCCACGAAAAACTCCATTCCTTAATTGCTGCCTGGCTAACAACTACTTTGCACACTCGTTCCTCATTATACCCTCATGCCCTAGCCCTTTATTAGGCCGAGACATTTTAAGCACCTTAAAGGCCTCCATATTCATTCCCACCAACCCATCCACTCCCCTTCAACCCTCTCACGACCTGTTGCTTATGCTTTGTGCAGGCGTACACCCTTCTCCTATGTTGCCTCCACCCCTCATCTTCCCTATTTCTGTACACCCTCAAGTGTGGGACACTTCCACCCCGGTCATAGCTGCTCACCACCCACCAGTTCTCGTCAAGCTCAAAGATCCCACTCGTTTCCCAAACCGCCCCCAATTCTCTCTCTCCGACACACCTGCAAGGTTTAAATCCAATTATTACGCGACTATTTAGCCAACATATTCTTGTCCGCATACATTCCCCCTGTAACACTCCAATACTTCCAGTTAAGAAGGCAGACTGAACGTATAGGTTAGTACAGGATCTTCAGCTAGTCAGTGAGGCTAT
>NW_016837382.1:0-1332 GCF_001698545.2 Rhinopithecus bieti | reverse complement strand
GTTTGCTAACACGCCTGTCGTGGATTCTGCAAAGTGATATTTGACAGCTCATTGAGGGCTGTGGTGTAAAAGGAAATATCCTCAGATGAAAACTGGAAAGAAGCCTTCTGAGAAACTGCATTGCCATGTGGAATGCAACTCACAAATTTACACGTTTCTCTTCAGGGATCAGTTCGCTAACACAGTGTTCTGGAAATCTGCAATGGATATTACTTAGCGCAATGAAGCTTATGGTGAGAAACGAAATATCCTCAGATGGAAACTAGAAAGAAGCTTTCTTTGAAACTTCTTGATGATGTCTGAATTCATCTCACAGAGTTACACTTATGTTTCGTGGAGCAGTCCATTAACACTGTCTTTGAGGAATCTGAGAAGGGCTTCTATGGATCGCATTGAGGCCTACGTTGATAAAGGAAATATCATCAGTTGAAAACGTGAAAGAATCTTTCTGAGAAACTTCTTTCTGATCTGTGAATTCATCTCACAGAGTTCCAGCTTAGACCTCAGGAAGCACTTTGCTAACACTCTTTTCGTGGAATCTGCAAACTGATATTTGGGAGGCCATAGGGCCATGGTGGAAAAGGAAATATCCTCACATAATATCTACAGAGAAGCTTTCTGAGAGATAGCTTTCCGATGTGTGACTTCATCACAAAGAGTTCCACCCTTCCCTTCTTGGAACAGTTTGCAAACACTCTTGTCATGGAATCTGCTAAGTGATATGTGGAAGCTCATAGAGGGCTATGGTGAAAAAGGATATATCCTGAGATCAAAAGTGGAAAGAAGACTTCTGAGATACTGCATAGCCATGTATGAATGCAACTCACAGAGTTACACGTTTCTCTTCAGTGATCAGTTAGCAAAAACAGTTTTCTGGAAATGTGCAATGGATACTGCTTAGCGCAAAGAAGCCTAAGGTGAGAAAGGAAATATCCTCAGAGGAAAACCAGAAAGAAGCTTTCTTAGAAACTTCTTGGTGATGTGTGAATTCATCTCACAGAGTTACACTTATGTTTCGTGCAGCAGTCCATTAACACTGTCTTTGAGGAACCTGAGAAGGGCTTCTTTGGATCGCATTGAGGCCTAGCTTGATAAAGGAAATATCATCAGTTGAAAACGTAAAAGAAGCTTCCTGAGAAACTTCTTTCTGATCTGTGAATTCATCTCACAGAGTTCCAGCTTAGACATCAGGAAGCACTTTGCTAACACTCTTTTCGTGGAATCTGCAAAGTGATATTTGGGAGCCCTTAGGGGCCCATCGTGAAAAAGGATATATCCTCAAACAATAATTAGAGAGAAGGTTTCTGAGACATTGCTTTCTCATTTGTGACT
>NW_016837381.1:0-1593 GCF_001698545.2 Rhinopithecus bieti | reverse complement strand
AAGCCTTTTGTTTGTTGTTTCTCTGATATCAGGGTCTTTTACTGTGTTCAGTAGAGAGGAAATGAGTTTAGAACTTAGTAGGTTCTGATCTTCCCACATTATAACACCAAAGTGGTTAAAAGAACTAGTTCTGCTGTATCTTTACATGAGTATTATACAGGCTGTAAATATTTACATTTAGGGATTTGTTTTGATTTCTCTTTCAATGTAGGCCTTTAGAATGGTCTCCTCATTTGGAAAATTCAATAGTGAATCAGCCTCAAAATGCAAAACAGAGTCTGTAGCTGTCAATAAATATTTAAAATATTGCTTTATTGTCTTGAGAGAGATGTTTACATGATTATAAACTATCCAGTGTCAGAAAAAGCCTCATTCAGGCTTAATCTTATTTCATCTACCAATTAACAGTGGAAATTTTAAAAATCATTAATATGTTGAAGTGTCTTTCTGCTTGATGAATTAGGGTAGCATTTTTAGGGGAACATTTGTATTGTGAATTCACCTTGGAAGCATCTAGTCTATACATGTACATAAATATATATATACTTACACACATATTTATATATAAAAGGGGTAGAAATCCAGTCAAATACTAGTTTATTCTGCAGGTTATCATTTGACAGTACATATTGCATTTCTTTGACATTCTCTATACTCCCACCTAGTGGTATTTGAGAGCTGCTTTTCCACCAGGCACCATTCTGAGCACTTAACGTGGTAATTAATTTATGAAACCCTATGGCTTTGATATTGCTATCTCCTGTTTAAACTATAGGAAACTGAAACATACAGCTTGTAAAGCCAGGATTTGCGCTCTGGCAGTCTGACTCTACATCCATTCTCAGCTATCATGCAATATCTGTCTCAGCTTCCTCATCTAAAACATTGTAATAAAAGGACTATCTTTTAGGGTTTTGGGGAGGGTTCAGTGAAGCAATTCATGTGAAGAGGCTGACACAGTAACCTAGAATGGTAATGATCAGTTAGTATTAGCTGTCATTTGGCTACTTTTCTGGTTTTCTTCCCATTCTTCTTTCATTTTTCTCTATTATAGGATGGTTGGCCTGCTGCTTGTTATCATTCGGTATAATTCATCTGTAGCAGGCACATCCACTTTCCTAGTTTGGTTTTTTTGTTTGTTTGTTTTGTTTTTTGTTTGTTTGTTTTGAGACGGAGTCTTGCTCTATCATCCAGGCTGGAGTGCAGGGTGTGATCACGGCTCACTGCAATCTCCGCCTCCCAGGTACAATTGATTCTCATGCCTTAGCCTCCCTGGTAGCTGAGAGTACAGGTTAGTGCCACCACACCTGGCTAATTTTTGTATTTTTTTAAGTAGAGACAGGTTTCACCATGTTGGCCAGCCTGGTCTTGAACTCCTGGCCTCAGGTGATCCACCCACCTCAGCCTTCCAAGGTGCTGGGATAACGGGCATGAGCCACCACGCCTGGCCTACTTTCCTAGTTTTTAATTGCTGATACTTCCTATAGTCTGATAACAGAATCCCATATTTTCCCTCTGAGTTATAGACTGATGTATACAAATGTTTGCTGCACATTTGCCCTTGGCCATCCCCAGAAGTCCCTCAGGCTTATA
>NW_016837380.1:0-2303 GCF_001698545.2 Rhinopithecus bieti | reverse complement strand
TCAATTCTTTATTCACAGCTGCTATGTGAATCCAAACAAATTTTCATCTAGGGACGCTCTCCTGAAAATCTTTAAAGACAGTTGAACTAAACAATTCTTATGTCCATTTCAACCCTAAAATTCTACATTTCTGTGTTCTAAAAGGTTAATTAATATGATGTCTAAATCAAGCGTAATAAGGGTGCTAGCCCAACTCCTGGGACACAATCACCCTCCTCCTTCTCAAGCTTTAATGAGAAACGGGCAGGAGG
Source organism: Rhinopithecus bieti (assembly GCF_001698545.2). Classification (NCBI taxonomy): domain Eukaryota; kingdom Metazoa; phylum Chordata; class Mammalia; order Primates; family Cercopithecidae; genus Rhinopithecus; species Rhinopithecus bieti. The sequence continues at coordinate 2,052 of NW_016837380.1, read as the reverse complement.
TGGCCGGAGAACCATAGCCCATCTTCCTGGGTGCTAGGGGTGTCTGCTGGCAGTTCTGGTCTATGGTAAAAAGAGAAGGGAAAGCAAAATCTCTCAGAAAACAATGGAACCATAGTGGAGCTGCCGGCGAGATGAGCAACTGGTGGCATCCTGGGCGTTAGCAAAGAAAAAAAGCACCAGTGTCCAGGCAGCCAGGGAGCCCAGCCACTCTCTTAGGGCCGCCGCTGCCCCGCCCTGCTCCAAGAGCACACCCCGCGCCCCTCCCTCAATCCTCTCTCCGCTCGGCTGCCCCCTCCCGCGGCTCTATCCCTGGTCAGTCCTTCAGACCGTCCAGAGGTCAGCTGCCGGCATCAGGCTTGCTGTGTTGGGCCGCCCTCGTCACCAGATGCCGCCCTGGAGAGGGAGAGGGCGAGGGCGCAGAAAGGGCTGAGCGTCCCGGGTCCCTGGATGGCCGGAGGGCATGTGAGCGCATTCCAGGAATAATGAAATGAGAGGAATAGGCATTTCTACCGTCTAACGCACTTTGCATAAAATTCCGTGGCACTGGAAAAGTAGTTGAAAGACAAAGTAACGCTGGCTTTTACGCTGCAGATAAAGATAAGCGGCGGCATAGGACGCGAGTAGGCGGCCTCCCTGCACGCCAGGTACAGCGGAGTAGGGATTTGCCTGCGCGTCTGAGCGCACAGAGCGGTCGTGGTGTCCCAGGGAAGCCCCCTGGGCTCGCGCTGCAAACTCAGGCAGCCTCTGCTCCTGCCTTAGGGCTCTGAGGGCACGTGCTCCTCCCGGGAGGCTCAGCTTCCTCTTATTTCCCACTTCCTCATTGGGCCCTTAATTCACTAAGGACTAACAGGGAACGATGTTCATTACCAAAGTGGGTGCTCCGGCTAGCGTAGCACAAAACGCGGCGCTGTTCTCACTATTGAATTGGAATGATAGTATTTTTAGTATCAAAAATTAATTCTAGAAATCTATTACAGTTCATTTTCTAGAGAACAAGGGTAGCAAAAATAATATAGGTTTGTTTCTCAATTTCCTTATGACACACATCACTGGGCATGTGATAATGTGTGGATTCTCACCTGGAAGACACATGAGGAATAAAATCACCCATATTTTAATCTCTATCTCAAGTCTCTCAACATTTCAGGGTGTGCTCATTCACACACTACAGAATGATGAATATTCAGAGGAAACTTTTGCAGAACAATTAAAACTGCAAAATCAGAGCCACGGGCGCGGTGGCTCAGGCCTGTATTCCCAGCAACACTTTGGGAGGTCGAGGTGGGAGTATCGCTTGAGCCCAGGAGTTCAAGACCAGCCTGAGCAATACAGTGAGACATCATCTCTAAAAAAATAAAAATAAAAATAAAAAATTTCAAAATTACAAAACGAGATGCATACATTGAAATGCACACAATTATTCTGAAAATTAGTTAATATTAACAACATGTGACATGAGCCTCAAGATTTACATTAAAATAGTCTAGCTGACAATAACTTGAATATTTAAATAAAGTCCTCTTTATCTCTAAATAATATATTTACAGTCTGCTATTACATGAATCACTTAAAATTCAAATGAGGATATTAATCAATATTGACAATTTCTTAAGGAATATCAAGTGAATAATAATGATTTTACTTTTTTGTTGCATTTTGTTTTTGACATAAGATCTTGTTCTGTTGCCCAGGCTGGAGTACAGCGGCAGGATCATGGCTCACTACAGCTGCTGCCTCCTGGGCTTAAGCAGTCCTCCTACTTCAGCCTCCTGCATAACTAACACGTACTACAGACGCACACCACCAGGCCTAGATAATTTTTTTTTTTTTTTTTTTGGTAGAGACAGAGTCTCATTATGTTGCCCAAGGTAGTCTTGAACTTCCAGGCTCAAGTGATTCTCTCGCCTCAGCCTCCCAAAGTGCTGGGATTACAGGCATGAGTCACCATGCCCAGCATAAAGATTTTATTATGTGGAAATAAAAAGACATTAAAATATAACTTGAAATAACCCATTTCCTTGCAAAGTTTTATTTTCCACCAGTTAATCAAAA
>NW_016837379.1:0-808 GCF_001698545.2 Rhinopithecus bieti | reverse complement strand
ATGGCCTTTAAAATTTGGCATGGTTTTGCAGTAGCTGGTACCGGTTGTTCCTTTCCATGTTTAGTGCTTCCTTCCAGAGCTCTTGTAGGGCAGGCCTGGTGGTGACAGAATCTCTCAGCATTTGTTTGTCTGTAAAGTATTTTATTTCTCCATCACTTATGAAGCTTAGTTTTACTGGATATGAAATTCTGGGTTTAAAATTCTTTTCTTTAAGAATGTTGAATATTGGCCCCCACTCTCTTCTGGCTTGTAGAGTTTCTGCTGAGAGATCTTCTGGTAGTCTGATGGGCTTCCCTTTGTGGGTAACCCGATCTTTCTCTCTGGCTGCACTTAACATTTTTTCCTTCATTTCAACTTTGGTGATTCTGACAATTTTGTGTGTTGGAATCGCACTTCTTGAGGAGTATCTTTGTGGCGTTCTCTGTATTTCCTGAATTTGAATGTTGGCCTGCCTCGTTAGGTTGGGGAAGTTCTCCTGGATGATACCCTGAAGAGTGTATTCCAACTTGGCTCCATTCTTCCCGTCACTTTCAGGTACACCAATCAGACATCAATTTGGCCTTTTCACGCAATCCCATATTTCTTGGAGGTTTTGTTCATTTCTTTTTACTCTTTTTTCTCTAAACTTCTCTTCTCACTTGATTTCATTCATTTGATCTTCAATCACTTATACCATTTCTTCCATTTGATCAAATTGGCTACTGAAGCTTGTGTGTGCATTACCTAGTTCCATGCCATGGTTTTCAGCTCCATCAGGTCATTTAAGGACTTCTCTATACTGTTTATTGTAGTTAGTCATTCGTCTACT
>NW_016837378.1:0-776 GCF_001698545.2 Rhinopithecus bieti | reverse complement strand
AAAAAAAAAAAAATTTGGGAACCCATAGGGGCCCATGGTGAAAAAGGAAATATCCTCAGATAACAACTAGAGAGAAGCTTTCTGAGAGAGTGCTTTCTGATGTGTGACTTCATCACACAGAGTTCCACCCTTTCCTTCTTGGAAGAGTTTGGTAACTCTGTTATCTTGTGTTCTGCAAAGTGATATATGGGAGCTCATTGAGGGCACAGGTGAAAAAGGAAATATCCTCAGATAAAAACTGGAAAGAAGCCTTCTGAGAAACTGCATTTAGATGTCTGAATGCAACTCTTAGAGTTACACGTTTCTCTTCAGTTTTCAGTTTGCTAACAGAGTTTTCTGGAAATCTGCAAAGGTATAATTCTTAACGCAATGAAGCTTACGGTGACAAAGGAAATGTCCTCAGATGAAAACTAGAAAGAAGCTTTCTTAGAAACTTCTTGGTGATGTGTGAATTCATCTCACAGAGTTACACTTATGTTTCACGCAACTTTCCGTTATCAATGTTTTTCAGGAAGCTGAGAAGGACTGCTTTGGATGGCATTGACGCATACGCTGATAAATAAAATACAATCAGTTCAAAACTTGGAAGAAACTTTCCGAAAACTTCTTTGTCATCTGTGAATTCCTCTCACAGGCTCACAATTTAGTTTTCAGGAAGCAGTTTGCTAACACTCTTTCGTGGAATTTGCAAAGTGAGATTTGGGAGCCCATAGGGGCCCATCATGAAAAGGGATATATCCTCAGATAACAACTAGAGAGAAGCTTTCTGAAAGATT
>NW_016837377.1:0-1913 GCF_001698545.2 Rhinopithecus bieti | reverse complement strand
AAAAAAAAAAGAATGCCAGTAATAAACCCTTGAACAATTTTCATTGCACTATAAGAGAGCACTTTTAGATTTTAGCTTCTTCCTTGGCATCTTATGATCTCAGAAAGAGTCAGACAAATGCCAATGTAGAAAGAAGTTGAATTATCATGAAAATAAAATATCAGATAAGAAGAAAATTTGAGTGGAATGTCCATCTTTTCCATTCTCCTTAATGGAATAGATTTAAGGTGAGGAAGGATTAAAACCACAATTACTTTTGCACCAACCTAATAAGGAAAAAAAGCCCCAGAGAAGTACTTTACAGCTCCCTTAACAAGCTTAAATCCCTGAAGTCTAGGGATTAGTTCTGTTGAGAAGTTAAACAAAAGTGGATGCCCTATCCTCAATTTGGAAATCTATGGGCGGTGGAGGTAGGAGTGAGTTAACTGTGAGAAATATTGTCTCACAAGGTTAGCCCACAGCAATATTGTTTGGTCACATGGAGTTCAATTAGAGACAGAGCCAGAATTACTCTCTGATCCCATGAGACCAGGAAGTACATCTGTGAAAGGTCACAGATGATTTTGGTTAGAAATCTTGATGGAGTTGTCATGGCCTAGAGGAGTATCATGACCGTTCTGAATTCCAGGGCAAATGTCCCAGATTGGAGATCTAGTGGGTATTTCAGGTACCTTAGAAAAATGGACAAGTGCCAGCCAAAGGAAAGGTGGAACTGAATCATTTGGGAGGAAAAATAGGCCATGACAAAAACAAGTCAACAACTATATGCATCCACGGCTGCAGACTTCATCCTCAACCCCAGTCCAAGAGTCAAAGAAGGCAGCCCCAAGCAAAGCAGAGACCACAGAGGGTTTAGAAGACAATGCAGGGGTCCACAGGCTTTCCTTTCCATACCAAGAGATCAGGTAAGCCTGTCTGTATAGCATTTATTTACCACATCCTATCTTGTGGCAGAGGAAAAGTAGCCCTGACAGAAAGTTACAATTTGAATTGGCTATATAACTGCTTGAAATTGAATGGTCTTTAACCAAAAGATGCTGATATACCATAAATTGACAAATTTAAGTTTTACCTAAGATGAAATCTGTTATGGAGAAAATAAGAGTGCTGGACGCAGTGGCTCACGCCTGCAATCCCAGCACTTTGGGAGGCCGAGGCGGGTGGATCATGAGGTCAGGAGATTGAGACCATCCTGGCTAACACCGTGAAACCCCGTCTGTACTAAACATATAAAAAAAATTAGCCGGGCGTGGTGGCGGGTGCCTGTAGTCCCAGCTACTCAGGAGGCTGAGGCAGGAGAATGGCGTGAACCCGGGAGGCAGAGCTTGCAGTGAGCTGAGATCTCGCCACCGCACTCCAGCCTGGGCGACAGAGCAAGACTCCGTCTCAAAAAAAAAAAAAAAAAAAAGAAAAAAAAAAAAAAAGAGAGTGAAGAGGATTGACATCATTACATTATATTTCTCCCAGCAGATTAGTAGAGACCAAAAAAGATCAATACTATTTATTGTTGATGTAAGTACAAAGAAATATAATTTAAAATACTCGGTTGGAAGTATTATACATTGACAAAGTATTTCTGTGGGTAGTCTCACACTATGAAAATTTTAAACGGCATGCCCCACGTCTAGCAATCTCATTTCTATCTATAGATATTAAGATGTTCTCTGATGGCGAGTGATGATGAGCATTTTTTCATGTGTCTGTTGGCTGTATGAATATCTTCTTTTGAGAAATGTCTGTTCATATCCTTTCCCCACTTTTTGATGGGGTTGTTTGTTTTTTTCTCGTATATTTGTTTGAGTTCTTTGTAGATTCTGGATATTAGCCCTTTGTCAGATGAGTAGGTTGCAAAAATTTTCTCCCATTCTGCCACCAGTTAGAATGGCAATCATTAAGAAGTCAGGAAACAACAG
>NW_016837376.1:0-803 GCF_001698545.2 Rhinopithecus bieti | reverse complement strand
CATTGCACCAGTTACAGAAGAGGCAACAGTCCCAAACAATAAGATCACTGTAGTGGGTGCTGGACAAGCTGGTATGGCATGTGCTGTCAGCATTCTGGGAAAGTCTCTGGCTGATGAACTTGCTCTTGTGGATGTTTTGGAAGATAAGCTTAAAGGAGAAATGATGGATCTGCAGCATGGGAGCTTATTTCTTCAGACGCCTAAAATTGTGGCAGATAAAGATTATTCTGTGACTGCCAATTCTAAGATTGTAGTGGTAACTGCAGGAGTCCGTCAGCAAGAAGGGGAGAGTCGTCTCAATCTGGTGCAGAGAAATGTTAATGTCTTCAAATTCATTATTCCTCAGATGGTCAAGTACAGTCCTGATTGCCTCATAATAGTGGTTTCCAACCTAGTAGACATTCTTATATATGTTACCTGGAAAATAAGTGGATTACCCAAAGTGTGATTGGAAGTGGATGTAATCCGGATTCTGCTAGATTTCACTGCCTTATGGCTGAAAACCTTGGCATTCATCTCAGCAGCTGCCATGTATGGATTTTGGGGGAACATAGCGACTCAAATGTGGCTGTGTGGATTGGAGTGAATGTGGCAGGTTTTTCTCTCCAGGAATTGAATCCAGAAATAGGAACTGATGATGATAGTGAAAATTGGAAGGAAGTGCATAAGATGGTGGTTGAAAGTGCCCATGAAGTCATCAAGCTAAAAGGATATACCAACTGGGCTATTGGATTAAGTGTGACTGATCTTATTGAATCTGTGATGAATAATCTACCCAGGATTCATCCCATGTCAACAATGGT
>NW_016837375.1:0-4017 GCF_001698545.2 Rhinopithecus bieti | reverse complement strand
CAGGAGCATGTCCTTAAGGCACAGATTGCTTATGCTATTGTTTGTGGCTTAAGAATGCCTTTAAGCGGTTTTCTGCCCTGGGAGGGCCAGGTGTTCCTGGCCCTCATTCTGGTTAACCCACAACCTTCCAGTGTGGGCACTATGGCCATCATGAACATGTCACAGGGCTGCAGAGATTTTGTTTATGGCCAGCTTTGGGGCCAGTTTATGGCCAGATTTTTGGGGGCTTATTCCCAATAGCAATTATATAATGAATTATATGCAGTTGGAATCCTAATTGTATAATTTTCAAATAGTTGCAAAGATTGACACCTTGGGGGGTATAGAGGACATGATGACTAGGAAGGAGCATAAGTGGGGACAACTGGAGTTTGGTTAATGTTGTATTTCTTGTTTGGGGGGTGTTTATGTGGGCATGTTCATGTTTGAAATTGTATACTATACACTTATGATTTGTACTTTTTGTATATGTGTTATAGTCGATTCAAAAGTTTGATTAAAAAGACAGTATTTGCCATTTTAGAACTTCTGTTTCAGTAAACAGCAAACATTAACCATATAAACATAAAAATGCACATATGATTATAAATTATGAACATATATGAAGGCAAAGAACAAGGTGTTAGGGGATCGAGTCACCAAGGTGTCTGCTTTTATGAGATGTTTTGGCCAGACCTCTATGAGAAAGAGTTATTCAAGTTGAGTGAGGTGGAGGACAGTGTAAGATAAGGTTGGAGAGGCATGCAGGACTTTTAGGACATCCTGGAGAGTTTGGTCTTCATCCCAAGATCGATGGGCAACTGTAGAAGGGCTATTAAGGGGTTAATTATGTGATTAAGTTTTAAAAATAATTACTCTGGCTACACTGTGAATTGTGGACTTGAAAATGGGCCAGAGTTGAATTCCGGTGAGCCATTAAAGACTACTGCAGTGCTCCAGGCAAAAAATAATGGCATCCATGATCTAGACCAGGGACTTGCCAGTTTTTTATGTAAACAGTGTGTGTTCCACCTACTAAACTTCACCACTGTAGCATGACAGTGGCCATATACAATGCATGAATGAACAAGCATGGCTGTGTTCCAGTAAAACCTGATTTACAAAGACAGATATTGTAGTTGTCAATCTCTGATCTAGAGTAAAGAAAAAATTTAGGTATATTTTGAAAGTAGATTTAATAGGATATGGACTAGGTGTAGTGGCTCATGCCTGTAATCCCAGCACTTTGGGAGGCTGGGGTGGGTGGATCATGACATCAGGAGTTCAAGACCGGCCTGGTCAAGATGGTGAAACCCCATCTCTACTAAAAATACAAAAAAATTAGCTGGGTGTGGTGGCAGGTGCCTGTAATCCCAGTTACTTGGGAGGCTGAGGTAGAGAATTGCTTGAATCCAAGAGGCAGAGGTTGCAGTGAGCCAAGATTATGCCACTGCACTCCAGCCTGGGTGACAGAGCAAGACTCTGTCTCAAAAAGAAAAAAAAAAAAAGAAAGGAAGAAAAAAAACATTAAAAAATTAGCTGGGCATTGGGGCATGCATTTGTAATCCTGGCTACTCAGGAGACTGGCAAAGTAGGATCACTTGAGCCTGGGAGTTTGATGTTGTAGCAAGCTATGATCCCACCACTGAACTCCAGCCTATGTAACAGAGAGAAATCTTGTGTCTAAAAAAAGTTTTTTAAAAATAGAATATGTATTGGATGTTGAGAATTTCAGTAAGAGGAGAGGAATCAAGGATGATTTCTAGGTTTTTGGTCTGAGTAATTTATGAATAATGGTGTTGCTTATTAGGGGTCAAGTTCATTGAAGAATAGTGACATGTCAAAGTTCCGGTGTTCTCATCTTTGGTCCAGAATTACTTTTATTCTTTTATACACATAGTGGTCACCAATTGCACAAACAATTAAAGTGAGAAAAAAAAGCAAAAGAATCCATCATATTGATCATTGCTGTGTTTTCTGCTAATAGGAGGAAGAATAGTAGGAAAGAAAAAAATACAAAATATTCTCAAACTCTCATTGACCATGCATTTTTAGCCCTCGTGTTCTCCCTTCCTCCGAAAGTCACATCCCCTGCACTCTTGCCCCAAAATGATGCCCTTATAAGAATAAACCAGAGAATGTACAGATTAGAGGAGATTATATGTTGATTCTTTACATACATCAGTGACATTGGGGACAGAGGTGACTGCTAAGTAGAGCTGCCGTCTGCTCTCTGGACAAGCACTATTTCCCATTCCATTTGTAAGAGGCACCTGTTCAAGTAACTGCCTTATTACCACTGCTATGTCAAAACCGTAATGCTGTTTTGATTTTCTTTATAGTTTGATGTGCTTTAAATGATATATATATATATATCATTTATTTATATATATATCATTTATATATATGTATATACCTTTGAATGTTACAGGCTTTACTCTCTGTACATAATACTGTGGCTCAGAAGAATTATGACCCTGTGTTGCCTCCTATGCCTGAAGATATTGACAATGAGGAAGACTCAGTAAAAATAATCTGTCTGGTCAAAAATAGAGAACCACTGGTGAGTTTTGGTGCTCAGATATGAGTAGATATCATGATAAGGCCAAATCTGATGGTGCATACCATGTATAACTTTCTTTGAAATATGCTTCCTCTATGTTCTCAAACTTTAAAAGAAATAGAACATCGATGTCTAAAGAACATGCTTTTGAAAAATGAAAATGGACGGGGTGCAGTGGCTCACGCCTGTTAATCCCAGCACTTTGAGAGGCCAAGGTGGACGTACCATGAGGTCAGGATTTCGAGATCAGCATGACCAACATAGTAAAACCCCATATCTATTAAAAATACGAAAATTAGCCAGGTATGGTGGCACATATCTGTTGTCCCAACTACTCGGTAGACTGAGGCAGGAGAATTGTTGAACCCGGGAGGCAGAGGTTGTGGTGAGCCAAGATCGCATCACTGTACTCCAGCCTGGGTAACAGAGCGAAACTCCATCTAAAAAAGAAGCCAAAAAAAAAAAAAAAAAAAAAAAAAAAAAAAAAAAAGAAAAAAGAAAACAAAACCAATAAAATAATAGGCATTTTATTGGCTACATTTGCATAGCAATGCTTTTGAAAATGTGACCTGTTGACTTTTATGAAAGAAAGTGTAACAGGTACCAAGCATGACTGATTTGAGATTAAATGGTGCAACTTAAAAAAAATTGCCTTTGTCTATGGGAACACAACTTTAAGTTATTTTATATACTTCATTCAATTGTTTTTTAAATTTAAACTAATTTGCAGCAGATCCAATAAAACTTTTGAGAAGTCTCAATGAAGTAAGCGTCTAATTTCTTAGATAAACATCTTTTGAAAATCTTATTTGGTCAGGAGGTGTGCAACTTAAATTTGTTTAATTTGGCCAGGTGCGGTGGCTCGTGCCTGTAATCCCAGCACTTTGAGAGGCCAAGGCGGGCAGATCACCAGGTCAAGAGATTGAGACCATCCTGGCCAATATGATGAAACCTTGTCTCTACTAAAATGCAAAAAATTAGCCAGGCATGGTGGCGGACGCCTGTAGTCCCAGCTAGTTGGGAGACTGAAGCAGGAGAATCACTTGAACCCGGAAGGCAGAGGTTGCAGTGAGCCAAGATTGCACCACTGTCCTCCAGCCTGGTGACAGAGTGAGACTCCGTCTCAAAAGAAACCACAACAAACGAACAAACAAACAAACAAAATGAGGATCTTCAATATCTGATTTCTTTTGTTGGCTGATAGATGTTTTCCTTCTTTCCACTAATAATAAGGGATTAGTAACCTGTGTCATCATTATGCCTCTAACTCTTCTGGGCACCAGACTTACCTCTTCACTTACTATATTTTTTTCCCATAAACCTAGACCTGTTTAGGTGTTCTCTGTATTAATGAGCAGCATTCACCCAAGCTAAAACCTGGCTGTCAACCTACATTTGTTCATCTTGCCTCACCTCCCACATCCATTAACCACTGAAGTCCTGTTGACCTAACCTCCTAAATCTTTCTTAAATCT
>NW_016837374.1:0-1910 GCF_001698545.2 Rhinopithecus bieti | reverse complement strand
ATGGAGTCTCACTCTGTCACCCAGGCTGGAGTGCAGTGGGGCTATCTCAGCTCAGTGCAGCTTCCGCCTCCCGGGTTCAAGGGATTCTCCTGCCTCAGCCTCCCGAGTGGCTGGGACTACTGGCATGTGCCACCATGCCCGGCTAAGTTTTTTTGTAATTTTAGTAAAGATGGGGTTTCTCCATGTTGGTCAGTCTGGTCTGGAATTCTCGACCTCAGATGATTCATCCGCATCGGCTTCCCAAAGTGCTGGGATTACAGGCGTGAGCCTCTGCGCCTAGCCTGCTTCTGTGTTTCAATGCATCTTTCATTCAGACTTGCCTCTGCTCATGGGAAATAGAGTCAGGCTCTTTCTCCCACATCCAGTTCAAGAGAGGATAGCTGAGTGGGAGGCCATGTTCTGGAAGCTGGCTGGTTCATACCATCTTCTCCATCCCAGAGTGACTCCTCTGGGCACTGCAGTTCTGCCTTTAGTTAGGCAGGAGTTCTTTGTGCTTTGGGAGGTGCTGACGATCAGGCACATCAGGTTGGTGAAAGGGAAATGATGGGAGGATCTTCCACCTCTCCTCGTGCCCCTCTACCTGATTCCCCAAACCCCTCTGAGCATGGCCTTCCAATCACAGAGAGATATTGAGGCAAAATTACAGGTACTCTAGGAGTGTAGAATGTAGTATCTGCACTAATGCTAGATGTTGACTGGTTTCAGACTCTATCCTGGGATCTGGTTTGGGAGAGGAAGAAGAGTGCTAGGGTACTCGGTGCCTGATGCTGCAAGAATTGGGCAAGTCTCTGGACCACTGTTCTTATTTGTTCTGTGACTTAGGGAATGATGTGGTAGAGCGTATACAAATGGTGAGGAAAGGGAGTGGTCTGATTCCTATTCTGTCTTATTTCTGAAGTCCTACCTTGAATGGCAGTAGGGCATCTTGTAGCACTTCGTAGCTAATGGAATTTTGTAGGTGAAATTTATATTTAGGGAAATGCACACATCTTAAGTTTACTATTTGATAAAATTTTCAAATGCATACATGTGTGTAACCCACATTCCTAGCAGGATTAGAATATTACTGTTACCCCAGAAAGTTCCCTCCTGCCCTTTCCCAGTCAGCTCTGCTTCGATCCTCAGAGATAACCACTATTCTGATGTTTTTCTTTTACTTTTCTTTTTTTCTTTCTTTTTCTTTTTTGAGATGGAGTCTCACTGTGTCACCCAGGCAGAGTGCAGTGGCATGATCTCGGCTCACTGCAACCTCCGCCTCCTGGGTTCAAGCGATTCTCCTCCCTCAGCCTCCCGAGTAGATGTGATTACAGGCATCTGCCACCATGCCCAGCTAATTTTTGTATTTTTAGTAGAGACAGGGTTTCTCCATGTTGGCCAGGCTGGTTTCAAACTCCTGACCCCACGTGATCAACCCACCTTGGCCTCCACAAGTGCTGGGATTACAAGCATGAGCCACCACACCCAGCTGGCTTTATTATTATTTTTTAGTTACAGGGTTTCACTCTGTCATCCAGGCTGGAGAGCAATGGCGTGATCATAGCTAACTGCAGCCTTGAACTCCTGGGCTAAAGTGATCCTCCTGTGTCAGTCTCCTGATCAGCTGGGACTACAGGCATGCACCACCACACCCAGATAAAATGTTTCTTTTTTTTGGAGAGATGGGGATCTTGCTGCGTTTCCCAGACTACTCTTGAACTCCTGGCTTCAAGTGATCCTCTTCCCTTGGTCTCTCAAAGTGCTAGGATGATAGATGTGAGCCAACTGCATGCAGCCAATCCTTGGTTTTATTATTTTATTAATTAATTAATTATTTTTGAGATAGGATGTCTTGCTGTGTCACCCAGGCCAGAGTGCAGTGGCCTGATTACAGCTAACAGCAGCGTTGACCTCCAGGGTTCAAGCGATCCTTG
>NW_016837373.1:0-338 GCF_001698545.2 Rhinopithecus bieti | reverse complement strand
TTTGTTTTTTTTTCTTTTTTTTCTGAGACAGAGTCTCGCTCTGTTGCCCAGGCTGGAGTGCAGTGGTGCGATCTCAGCTCACTGCAAGCTCCGTCTCGTGGGTTCGCACCATTGTCCTGCCTCAGCCTCCCGAGTAGCTGGGACTATAGGTGCCCACCACCATGCCCGGCTAATTTTTTGTATTTTTTTTTTTTAGTAGAGATGGGGTTTCACTGTTTTAGCCAGGATGGTCTCGATCTCCTGACCTCGTGATCCACCTGCCTCGGCCTCCCAAAGTGCTGGGATTACAGGCATGAGCCGTCGTGTCCAGCCTAATTTTTGTATTTTTAATAGAGACA
>NW_016837372.1:0-590 GCF_001698545.2 Rhinopithecus bieti | reverse complement strand
CACGGGAGTGCGTGAGGAGCTGGGAGGGTGGGGGAGGCTTGGCCCTAGCGCTGGAGCCCGGGCTCCTGACATTCTGCATCTTCCTGTTGGGGGGCCGTCAGGGCCGCTGTGGGTCCTGAAGACAGTAGGTGCCATATGGACCAGGGGATGCAGAAGCCTCTAGAGGCTGTGGGGTTCAAGGAGACAGTCGCTTCCCCAGAGCCAGCCCTGCTGACACCTCGACGTTAGCTGGTGGGACCTGTTTTGGACTCCAGCTTCCAGAAATGTGAGAAAATAAGTCAGTGTTTAGGGTGCTAAATTTGGGGTGATTTAGTGGAGAAATAGAAAACTAGCCCACAAAGGTGCACGCATTAAAATGTGCTCTGTCCAGGTGTTCACAGTTGCGTGAGGGGGATGGCATCGGGGTTCTGGGAACTGTGCAGTTTTACTGAAGGAAGGGGGCTGACCACGCCTTTCCTCATGTAACTGAAGGTATGTATGCCTGCCACACCGCCCGGGAGACAGGGACTAGAATTCTGACTTTATTTCTTATGGGAACCAAGCCACAGTCAGGGCTGAAATGAGCTTCCTACAGTCTGAACTGGGAAGAG
>NW_016837371.1:0-1658 GCF_001698545.2 Rhinopithecus bieti | reverse complement strand
AAGGAAGGGAGGGAGGGAGGGAGAGAGGAAGGGAGGGAGGGGACAAATCCAAAATATGGCACAAAGAGAAATATGCTGCTTGTATCAAAACCTTCAAGTATAGATCTTAAGGCAGAGAAAATTATACCAAACTCTCACCAAGTCAAAAGTTTTCTTTTTATTTCCTTTTTAAAATGTGTACTGACCATGTTTAAGACATTTGGAGAATGCTGCATTTATCCAAAGTTTAAAGTGGTCCTATAGCTCATCATTCTTTGAAATTAATATTCTAAATTGTTTTTCTAGTGTGAAATTTAATTCTACTAATTTTTTTTTCGAGTCTGTGCTAGCAGTCCTGAACTGTACAATACTATGTCTCCTCACTATTCACCTGGAGAAAAGACTACCATCTGTATTGTTGATGAAATCTTTAAAAATAAATAAAGGTTAGGTCATGGAGTTATAGATTTGCAGAACTAGGAAGAATTGTCAAATGAAGACACTGATGTCTTGAGAAATGATGGCTTGGAAAACAAACCCCATGACATACAGGCAGAACTGGAACCAAATCCAGGTGTTTCCAGAGTTTTTAATCCATTATCTATTTTTATAATGTGTAATAAAAAGACATTGAGAGTCCACCTATCAGAATTATTTCTCCTACATATTCTAAACTATAGATCCTCTCTCTCTCTGTCTATATATATGTGTGTGTGTGTGTGTGTGTGTGGGTGTTTATATATATGTTTAATATATCTCATATATAATGTATATAGATTTTTTCTTTCAGGAGCCTAATTTGGACTATGGTAGCTGCATCATCTACATAGTGAGAAAATTTTTATCAGTAAATTCGCTCAATAATTTATTTTAATTATGGCCTAAACAACGGTATAAGACAGATTGAAGGCACCATTCACAGGAAATCGCTTTAATTATCGAGTTTTTTAATCCCACCTTTTGCCTTTGAAGTGATCCACTATGTGTAGACAGTTTATTAGAACTGAGTTTGAGCGATGAAGGGGAAATTCTGTTGGCCTGTTGTTGTTGTTTGAATTCAACACTGCCACCCTTTGGTTCAGAAGAGTATTTCATTTCTTCACTTTCTGTACTTTTACATTTTAGGAAATTCAGCCAGAACCTGGTTGCCCAGCTTTGGTACTTCGTGAAGTGCGTTTACTTCGGGTTGTCTGCTTACCAGATCCGTTGCGGCTACCCAACGCGAGTCCTGGGGAACTTCCTCACCAAGAGCTACAATTACGTCAACCTCTTCTTATTCCAAGGGTAGGGACGCTCTGCATTGTCACAGTCACTGATGGGGGAAGAATAGCCGTGGAAAGGCATTTTGTTTCCCACCTGGGAAGGAAGGGGGAGAGGACGAATTCAGCAGTGGGAATCATTGTGGAACTGTTACAATGCTGGCAAAGGAAGATGTCTGCCTCTTGAAACACCTTTCTGTGTTTCATTGCCACGAGCCTGTCCGGGTGCTGTTCTACATTCATCCACATGGGTTAGGATCCTGCATAATTACTGTGATAATATTTGAGAAGGAAAACTAGGGATACATGATCTGTAAGTATTTATATACTTCTGGGCACAACAGAACACAGTATTTGGAGCCTGGACTGTTCCAGATACCTTGGGAATTCCAAATTATCCTTAGAATTTTTTGTATTCAG
>NW_016837370.1:0-591 GCF_001698545.2 Rhinopithecus bieti | reverse complement strand
ATCCCAGGGTGGGTGTACATCCCCTGCGACATTGGGCATAATGTCATCGTCTCCCACCATGGATATTGGTCATAGTGTCACAGGGGGGTGAATGCCTTCTTCGATATTGGGAGCAATATCATCCTCTCCCCTCAGGATTGTAGGCAAAATATCGAAGGGGTTTTACAACTCGTGCGATATGGGCAGTAATATCATCCTCTCCCCACCTAGATGTTAGGAACTATATCACAGGTGGCTGTACACTTCTTGCGATATTGGGAGTCATATCATCGTCTCCCATCGTGGATATTAAGAACAATATTACAAAGTAGGGGTACACCCCCTACGATATTGAGAGAAATATTATGCTCTCTCCTTCGGAATATTAGGAACAATATGGCAGGAGGTATGTACAACCCTGTGATATTGGGAGTAATATCATCCTCTCCCCCTGAATATAAGAAACAATATCACAGGAGGATGTACACCCCCTGTGATATTGGGAGTCATATCATTTTCTCTCCCTCTGGATATTCAGAACAATATCACAGTGGGTGTGTACACCCCCTGCGATATTGCCACTAGTATCATCATCTCCCTCCCAGGATATAG
>NW_016837369.1:0-1870 GCF_001698545.2 Rhinopithecus bieti | reverse complement strand
TGTTTGCCAATGAGGATTTTATAATTATCTGCTCGTTTTAATTTTCCTAAAATTATTAACAGAACTGAGTCCGTTTTTAAGAGACGAATTGGGTAACATTTTTTTCTCTGTTCTGGAAAAACTTAAGCTGCCCATGGATCATCTCTGCCTTGAAACCTTGACAGAATCCACCCTTACCCTTCTCCATGTCCCCAAACTACCTGTCAGGTAGGCATTATTGTCATCATTTTGCATCTGAGAAAACGGAGGCTTAGGGAATTTGTCCTGGATCACCCAGATAGAAAGTGGTAAGCTCAGGATTTAAACCCGTGTGGTGTGACTCAGAAGCTTACATGGTTAAGCACTTTGTTATACTGTTATCATGGAATTTTACTTAGTGAAATATGTGGGGAACACTTAGAGAAGTATAGACAAATTATTCTAGGAAGATGGTGAATGTGGCAGCATGGTTTGTGAACTTCCATGACTCTCTACATTAGACAGAGCAAGTTTATGGCAAAACCAACAAAATTAGATGACCGGGTATTTCCATGAAGCCCAAAAGGCAAGACGGCAGGTGCAAATCAACCTCAGCCACAAGATCTGCATGACAGCAAGATCTGGGAGGAGGCAGAGAGGAACAGTAGCTTATCTGAAGAAACTTCGACATCCCCACAGAGCCACCAGGTGACTGCTGAGAAGCACAGTGGGACAATTTCAGAACTATAGCAGAGCATAGAAGAGGTTTTGCTTTAATAACCAGTGGGCAACTATAAATGCTACTTGGTAAATTCCAAAAGGGTTTAGAGTAGTCTGGGTCAAACAAGCTCTCAAAACCAACAGCCAAAGCTGCCTTTCAGAACAGGGACCTACACCCAGGAGAAACCTCTAGAAAAGGCAAAAAAATTTGGTGAAGTGAGGAACACCATGTTTGATGATACACTAGTCTTCTGGTGGGGATGGAGAACGACTGCAAATAAGTTCTGAATTCATTTTTAGTTTGTTTGTTTGTAACAGTACGGGTGAGGCAATTTGGAAATAATTTTCTTGTTAAAAATATTTACTTATTTTTGTTTCGGCCAGGCATAGTGGCTGATGCCTGTAATCCCAGCATTTTGGGAGGCCAAAGCGGGTGGATCACTTGAGGTCTTTTGTCAATTTATGCTTTTGTTATCTGTGGTTTTGAGATCTTATCCAAAAAAATATTTGCTCAGGCCAATGTCCTGAAGCATTTCTGAAACCATTTTTGATGCATTATAGGATTGAGCAAACAAACTATATATATATATGTGTGTGTGTGTATATGTGTATGTGTGTATATATATATCTGTGTGTGTGTGTGTATATATATATGTTGATGACTTGGAGGGCCAGGATTCTCAATTGTGGAAGAAGGAACATATAAATATAGAATTGCAAAAGGCAATAAAATACTCTATAAAGCTGGATTGGAATTGGAGGTATTCGTGTGAACTCATGATTTCTAAACTGTATATGTATGTGTATAGCTGCCTAGAAAGTATATGTATGTGTATGAATATATCTGTTTCTGTGTGTGCATTTACATGTGTGTATGTATGCATTTATTTCCTAATTCTGTCAGCTAAAAGAGTCAAGAAAAAAAGTCAACCCAATAAGCACACTTAGCACCTAGATTTTTGTTTCTAATACCGTTCCCCACTAAAGGAACCAGGGCTGTCCCAGAAAAACAGATGACTCCAGGGCTGGAGCAGGGCTGGTACAAGATGAGTCTGAAACATTTTGTTAGGCCAGAATTTAAGAAATTGCTCAACAAAATGATGGGATCATGCTCCATCCTTTACACAGAATCCAGTTTGAGGAACTCTCACTGGCCAAATGTGGTATAAGTATCAAAATAACTGGCCGGGCG
>NW_016837368.1:0-587 GCF_001698545.2 Rhinopithecus bieti | reverse complement strand
AAAAAAAAAAAAAAAAAAAAAAAAAATCAGCTTGTCAAGTTTTATCATTAAAAAACTTGCTTGGATTTTTAAGATTCCGTTAAACCTGTAGACCAATTTTAGGAGAAATAACATCTTAACAATATTGAGTCTTCTGACCCATCAACACAGTGTATCTCTCTATTTTTAATTTTTAAAAATTTCTGTCAGTAATGTTTTATAGTATTCAGTGTACTGGTCTTTCGTATCTTTTGTCAGATATATCTCTATTTGATTTTTAAAAATATTATTGTAAATGGTAACTTTTATTTCAATTTCCCATTGTTTATTGCAGGATATGTAAGATTTTAAAAAATATTGCTCTTGCATCTTATGACCTAATTAAGCTTACTTTTTCTAAAACCACAATAGAACTAGATTTCCTACGTAGACTATGATGTCTTCCCAAATAAAGGCAATTTTACTTCTTCCTGACCAATCTGGATGCCATTTATTTCTTTTAATTGTTTATTGCACTGGCTAGAACCTCTAGCATAGTGAGGAATAGAGTGGAAAGCATCACATTAAGTGTGATGGTAGCTGTAGGTTTTCCAGATGCCCTTTATCAA
>NW_016837367.1:0-1271 GCF_001698545.2 Rhinopithecus bieti | reverse complement strand
GGTAAGTAATGCATTAAGGCACAAAAAGAAAGTTGGAATGGGCAGAGGCAGGGAGGCAGCATTGTACTTCGAGCCCAAGATCATTCTAGTTTCAAGTCTATTCTTTACCGTGTGCTTCATGAATTACTTTCACCTCATAAAAAGACACAAAAATGGTGAACCACTAGCTAAGTGGACACCTCAAGGCCTGTGCATTTCCACCAAGAGGAGGAGAGTGAGATTAACGCATTTCATCAGTGACCCTTTTGACAAACTATCTGGTAAAACATTGGGGAATGATTAAGTCTCATGTTTTCAGTTTTAAGATCTGCCAAAGTACTCTAGAGAGGAGGGAACAAAAAAGGAAAATGGAGTTCCTCCCTCCCTCTTGAGGTGTTGGAAGTATCATGGACTAATTTTGTGTTTGACCTACCAGAAACAGTTTGAAACTTGTCTCTTACTATTTTCTCTATGCTCCTCCCCCAAACTCATGGGTCCTGCAAGTGCCCTGAGAGTCCTGTCTCCTTAAATTTTATGCCCTAGTTGCCTCACTTGCCTGACCCTAGTCCTGGCCCTGCTCCTCAGATTCCATGGAGGCCAGCATTCATACATTCATACACATACACATGCACATTCTCTCTGTCTCTGTCTCTCTCTCTCACACACACACCCCTACCTGACAGCTGGGTTTCCTGCATTAGATGGATTCCAGAAACATCAAATACTTAACCAACTTATTTTCAGTCCAGGAGCCAAGGCCAGACAATCCTCCGTACTCCAAGTCTCACACTTTTTTAGGGAGGTGGGGGAATGGCAACCCCAAACCTTGACCTAGCAATCAGCACAGACTAACTGAAGGGTCCAGCATCTGGTGAAAAGTATTTAATGAACACAACTAATTTCAGAGTGTGTTTTTGAAGCTCAAAAAATAAAGTATCTTTGGCATTTTGATCTATGACATTAGAGAAGTTTCAAGGAAAAAGGAAAGATGTGTCAGCAGCCTCTAGTCATGGATCTATGACATGCTGTACCCTAATCCTAGAATCATGAGCGGGAAGGTGGTGGGTGTGGGTGAGGAGGTTAGGGGTTGAGGGGGTTGGCTGGTAGAAGGGTGTTAGTTCACTTTGTCCAGCAGGTCTTTCCTCTAAAAAGCATCACGCAGCTCACACTAGCTCTGTTTTCCCCACAGCTTCCTCAGGTTTCAGCTAAAGCAGCAGAGAAGGGGTACAGTGTAGGAGGTCTTCTTCAAGAGGTCATGAAGTTTGCCAAGGAACGGCAACTGGATGAAGCCG
>NW_016837366.1:0-1271 GCF_001698545.2 Rhinopithecus bieti | reverse complement strand
TGCCCCTTTGGTCCCTTGCCCCCAGGAGCCTGGCCACCAAGACTCACATCCCGAGGTGAGTGGCAACCAGCAGAAGTGGATGTCTCAGGGCTACTGCCATTTGTTTTCCTGTCCCTCTTCGCTTCTGCTGGAACAGCAGGGCTGTTTCTCTGCCAATATTCTTTTAACTGTGGGAAAGAAGAGCAGTAATCCTCATGAGAACTATTGGCCCCTACAGCCACATCCTCCCTTACAGTTTTTACAAAATACTCTTATACACCATCTGATTTAACGACACCAACCGCTGTATAATAAGTGTTGTCACAATCTTTTAGGGACTGAAAGGGATTGATATCATAGCTAGAAAAAAAGAAAAAAGAAAAAGAAAAAGGCGATACTGGAACTTTGAAACTCAGTCTTCTGACTCCAAGCTCTGGGGTTTTGCCAAGAATCAGCAGCTGCCAGGGACCAAAACCAGAGGCAGAGGTAGAAAAGTAAACATTAAGTGGGCAGGAACTGTATGCCCTGTGGTTTAGAGTCATACATCCTCACACATCTGTTTGTGTGAAGAAGTGCACCAGTACCTCTCAAACTTCTGTATCAATGTGTCCTCATGGCAGAAGGCAGCCTTTCTGTTAAATCCGGGAATTTATCAGAACGAGGACAACCCAAGCCTCATTTCAGAAAGAAGTCTGGTATTCTCTTAGAAACCTATGTGACTGTCATCCCTAAGTATATTCATGTTTTTTCTCTTGATCTCAAGAGAATCAAGGGAAACTGATGCTTCAGAAAGATGTCCCATATTTATCCTGTGGCACTCAAAGTACCCCAGGTCGAGATAATATGAGGAAGAGTCAAGCTGTCAAGTTCAGTTTCCCAAGATCTATTCCACAGAAGATGAGCAAATCTCACTTCAGAGACGACTGACTGAAGGGCAGTCTGGTCCCAGAACCATGGAGAATTAGAATACGAGGTGGAGAACTCAGAAAAAAATGTTAAAATCTCTCTGGAAAGTAGAAGCCTGGGAGAAAACCAAACCAAACCCACTCTCCCATTGCCACATGGAGGTACAGTCAATGCTTTGCGCTCACGGGGGAAGTGGAGGCTTTTCCCCTGTCAATGTCGATGTTAAGGGAGTGAGGCAGCCTGAAACCTCTTGCTCCTAGGTCCCACAGTCTCCATTCCCCTTCCTGCTGGAAATCTGCGCTATGACCAGAGGAACCAGAAATGGGGTGAGATCACTTAGGGGACTGGGTCATAAGATCAAAGGCCGGTCTTCCAGTAATGACAGT
>NW_016837365.1:0-1333 GCF_001698545.2 Rhinopithecus bieti | reverse complement strand
TTGTTTTTTTCTTGTATATTTGTTGAAACATTCTTAAAGAAAAGAATTTCCAACCTTAAAAAAAAGAATTTCCAATTCTTAAAGAAAAGAATCTCGTATTCAGCCAAACTAAGCTTCATAAGTGAAGGAGAAATAAAATCCTTTACAGATAAGCAAAATGCTAAGAGATTTTGTCACCACCAAGGCTGCCTTACAAGAGGTCCTGAAGGAAGCACTAAACATGGAAAGCAACAAATGGTACCAACCATTGCAAAAACATGATAAATTGTAAAGACCATCGACACTATGAAGAAATTGTATCAATTAATGGGCAAAATAACTAATATCATAATGAAAGGATCAAACTCAAACATAACAATATTAACCTTAAATGTAAATGGACTAAATGCCCCAATCAAAAGACAAAGACTGGCAAATTGGATAAAGAGTGAAGACTAATTGGTGTGCTGTATTCAGGAAACCCATCTCATGTGCAAAGACACACATAGGCTCAAAATAAATGGATGGAAGAAGTTCTACCAAGCAAATGAAAAGCAAAAGGAAGCAGGGGTTGCAATCCTACTCTCTGATAATACAGACTTTAAACCAACAAAGATCAAAAGAGAAAAAGAAGGCCACTACATAATGGTAAAGGGATCAATTCAACAAAAAGAACTAACTATCCTAAATATATTTGCACCCAATACAGAAGAACCCAGATTCAAAAAGCAAATCCTTAGATTTGCCTAAATCTAAGGAGGCCTAAAAAGAGACTTAGACTCCCACACAATAATAATGGGAGACTTTAAAACCCCACTGTCAATATTAGACAGATCAAGGAGATAGAAAGTTAACAAGGATATCCAGGACTAGAACTCAGCTCTGGACCAAGCAGACCTAATAGACACCTACAGAACTTGTATATTTAGAATACCCCGTTATCTCAGCCCAAAATCTCCTTAAGCTGATAAGCAACTTCAGCGAAGTCTCAGGATACAAAATTAATGTGCAAAAATCACAAGCATTCCTATACACCAATAACAGACAAACAGAGAGCCAAATCATGAGTGAACTCCCATTCACAATTGCTTCAAAGAGAATAAAATACCTAGGAATCCAACTTACAAGGGATGCGAAGGACCTCTTCAAGGAGAACTACAAACCACTGCTCAATGAAATAAAAGAGGACACAAACAAAAGGAAGAACATTTGGATAGGAAGAATCAATATTGTGAAAATGGCCATACTGCCCAAGATAATTTATAGATTCAATGCCATCCCCATCAAGCTATCAATGACTTTCTTCACAGAATTGGAACAAACTACTTTAAAGTTCATATGGAACCAAAAAAGA
>NW_016837364.1:0-1269 GCF_001698545.2 Rhinopithecus bieti | reverse complement strand
GTATTGAGGCCTACGCTGACAAAGGAAATTTCATCAGTTCAAAACGTGGAAGAAGCTTTCTCAGAAACTTCTTTCTGATCAGTGAGTTCATCTCACAGAATTGCGACTTAGACCTCAGGAAGCAATTTGCTCACACTCTTTTCGTGGAAACTGCAAAGTGATATTTGTCAGCCCATAGGGGCCCATGGTGAAAAGGAAATGTCCTCACATAATAACTACAGAGAAACTTTCTGAGAGATTGCTTTCTGATGTGTGACTTCATCACACAGAGTTCCACCCTTCCCTTCTTGGAAGAGTTTGCTAACACTGTTGTCGGGGATTCTACAAAGTGTTATTTGGCAGCTCATTGAGGGCTATGGTGAAATAGGAAATATACTCAGATCAAAACGGGAAGGAAACCTTCTGGAAACTGCATTTCCATGTGTGAATGCAACTCACAGAGTTACACGTTTCTCTTCTTTGATCAGTTTGCCAACACAGTTTTCTGGAATTCTGCAATTGGATACTTCTTAGTGCAATGAAGCTTACGGTGACAAAGTAAATATCCGCTGAAGAAAACTAGAAAGAATCTTTCTTAGAAACTTCTTGGTGATGTGTGAATTCATCTCACAGAGTTACACTTATGTTTCGTGGAGCAGTCCATTAACACTGTCTTTGGGGAAACTGACACGGGCTTCTTTGGATCGTATTGAGGCCTACGCTGACAAAGGAAATATCATTTGTTCAAAACCTGAAAGAAGCTTTCTGAGAAACCTCTTTCTGATCTGTGAATTCATCTCACAGATTTACAACAGAGTCCTGCGGAAGCAGTTTGCTAACACTCTTTTCGTGGAATGTGCAGAGTGATATTTGGGAGCGCATAGAAGCCCATGGTGAAAAAGGATATTCTCAGAGAATAACTAGTAAGAAGCTTTCTGAGACATTGCTTTCTGATGGGTGAGTTCATCACACAGAGTTCCACCCTTCCCTTCTTGGAAGAGTTTGCTAACACTGTGGTCGTGTATTCCGCAAAATGATATTTGGGAGCCCATGGGGGCCTATGGTGAAGAAGGAAATATCCTCATATAATAACTAGAACGCAGCTTTCTGAGAGATTGCTTTCTGATGTGTGACTTCATCACACACAGTTCCACCCTTCCCTTCTTGGAACAGTTTACTAACACTGTTGTCGTGGACTCTGCAAAGAGATATTTGGACCTCATTGAGGGCAAAGGTGAAAATGGAAATATCCTCAGATTAAAACTGGAAAGAGCCTTCTGAGAAATTGCA
>NW_016837363.1:0-2529 GCF_001698545.2 Rhinopithecus bieti | reverse complement strand
GTATTTCATGGAGTCGCTTGCTAGCCCTGTCTTTGTGGAATCTCAGAACTGATATTTCGGATCCCTTTGAAGACGATACGGAAAAGGGAAATATCCTCAGATAAAAATGAGAAAGAAGTTTTCTGAGAAATTTCTTTCTGTTCTTGAATTCCTCTCACAGAGTTCCACCTTTATGTTCATGAAAGTGTTTGCTAGTACTGTTCTCGTGAAATCTTCAAAGTGATATTTGGGCACATATTGAGGGCTATGGTGGAAAAGGAAATATAATCAGATAAAAACGAGAAAGAAGTTTTCTGAGAAACTTCTTTGTGATCTGTGAATTCATCTCACAGAGTTCCACCTTTCTGTTCATGAAGCCGTTTGCTAGCACTGTTCTCGTGCAATCTGCAAAGTGGTATTTGGGAGCACAGTGAGGGCTATGTTGGAAAAGTAAATATAATCAAATATAAATGAGAAAGAAGCTTTCTGAGAAACTCCTTTGTGATCTCTGAGTTCACCTCACAGAGTTCCACTTTTCTATTCAAGAAGCCGTTTGCTAACACTGTACTCGTGGAATCTGCAAACTGAAATTTGGGAGCGCATAGAAGGCTATGATGGAAAAGGAAATATCCTCATCTAAAACCGAGAAGGAAATTTTCTGAGAAATTCCTTTCTGTTCTGTAAATTCATCTAACAGATTTCCACCTTTTTGTACATGAACCTGTTTGCTAACACTGTTCTCGTGGCATCTGCAATGTGATATTTGGGAGCGCCTTGAGGGCTGTGGTGAAAAAGGAAATATAATAAGACAAAAACGAGAAAGAAGTTTTCTGAGGAACCTCTTTATGACCCTGAGTTCATCTCTCAGCCATTTGCTAACACTCTTCTCGTGGAATCTACAAAGTGATATTTGGGAGCACATAGAGCTCTATGGTGAAAAAGGAAATATCCTCAGAAAAAAACTGGAAAGAAGCGTACGGTGAAACTGCATTGCGAAGTATGAATGCAACTCACAGAGTTACACTTTGCTTTTCATTGATTAATTTGCTGACACGGTTTTCTTGAAATTTGCAATGGGATATTTCTTTGCCCAATGAAGCTTAAGGTGATAATGGAAATATCCTGAGAAAAAAAGTAGAAAGAAGCTTTTTGAGAATCTGCTTTGTGACGTGTGAATTCAACTCACTGAGTTACAGCTTTATTTCACAGAGCTGTATGCTACTCCTGTTTTTGTGGAATCTATGAACTGATATTTCGGATCACTTTGAAGACGATACGGAAAGAGGATATATCCTCAGGTAAAAGTAGAAAGAAACTTTCTCAGAAACTACTTTGTGATCTATGAATTTATCTCACAGAGATCCACCTTTCTGTTCATGAAGCTGTTTGGTAATACACTTTTGATGAAATCTGCAAAGTGATATTTGGGAGGGCATTGAGGGCTATGATGGAAAAGGAAATATAATCAGATAAAAACGAGAAAGATGCTTTCTGAGAAACTTCTTTGTGATCTGTGAATTCATCTCACAGAGTTCCACCTTTCTGTTCATGAAGCCGTTTGCTAACACTGTTCTGGTGGAAACTGCAAAGTGATATTTGGGAGCACTTTGAGGGCTATGGCGAAAAAGGAAATATCCTCAGATGAAAACTGGAAAGAACGATTTGAGAAACTGCTTTGTGACGTATGAATGCAACTCACAGAGTTACACTTTTCTTTTCACCGATCAGTTTGCTAACTGTTTTCTTGAAATCTGCAATGGGATATATGTCACTGCAATGAACCTTACAGTGACAAAAAAAATTCTAAGAAAAAAATAGAAAATATTTTCTGAGAAACTGCTTTCTGAAGTGTGAATTCAACTCAATGAGTTACACTTGTATTTCATGGAGCCATTTGCTAGCCCTGGTTTTGTGGACTCCAAGAACTGATATTATGGATTGCTTTGAAGACAATACAGTCAAAGGAAATATCCTCAAATAAAAACGAGTAGGGAGGTGTGCAAAGATGGCCGAATAAGAACAGCTCCAGTCTCCAACTCCCAGCGTGAGCGACAAAGAAGACGGG
Source organism: Rhinopithecus bieti (assembly GCF_001698545.2). Taxonomy (NCBI): domain Eukaryota; kingdom Metazoa; phylum Chordata; class Mammalia; order Primates; family Cercopithecidae; genus Rhinopithecus; species Rhinopithecus bieti. The sequence goes on along the minus strand of NW_016837363.1, from coordinate 485 downwards.
TGATTTCTGCATTTTCAACTGAGGTACTGGGGTCATCTCACTAGGGAATGCTGGACAATCGGTGCTGGTCAGCTGCTGCAGCCTGACCAGCGAGAGGTGAAGCAGGGCGAGGCATCGCCTCACCTGGAAGTGCAAGAGAGAAGGGAATCCCTTTTCCAAGCCAGGGGAACTGAGACACACAACACCTGGAAAATCGGGTAACTCAGACCCCAATACTGCGCTTTAAGCAAACAGGCACACCAGGAGAATATATCCCACACCTGGCTGGGAGGGTCTCATGTCCACGGAGCCTCCCTCATTGCTAACACAGCAGTCTGCAGCGATCTATCCGCAAGGCAGCAGCGAGGCTGGGGGAGGGGCGCCCGCCATTGCTGAGGCTTAAGTAGGTAAACAAAGCTGCTGGGAAGCTCGAACTGGGTGGAGCTCAGAGCAGCTCAACTAAGCCTGCCTGTCTCTGTAGACTCCACCTCTGGGGACAGCGCACA
>NW_016837362.1:0-2801 GCF_001698545.2 Rhinopithecus bieti | reverse complement strand
AAATAAAAATAATGAAAATAATCAAGCACGAATTTTGAGCTGAAAATGTAAGACTACTTTAGCATACTGAAGAATGCAGGAGAATCTTTTAATAGCAGAATTGATCAAGCAGAAGACTTAGTGAGTCTGAGGACAGGCTATTTGAAAATACACAGAGGAGACAAAAAAAAAAAAAGAATACAAAACAATGAAGTACACCTACAGGATCTAGAAAATAGCCTTAAAAGGCCAAGTCTAATAGTTACTGGCCTTAAAGAGAAGACAAGGGTAGAGATAAGGGTAGAAAGTTTATTCAAAAAGATAGTGGAGAATGTCTCAAACCTAGAGAAAGATATCAATAACCAAGTACACGAAGGTTATAGAACACCAAGCAGATGTAACACAAAGAAGACTACCTCAATGCATTTAATAATCAAACTTCCAAAGGAAAAAGAAAGGATCCTAAAAGCAGTAAGAGAAAAAAAAAATGACAAAAAATGGAGCTACAATATGTCAGCCAGCAGACTATTCAGTAGAAATCTTACAGGCCAGGAGAGAGTGACAGAACATATTTAAAGGGCTGAAGGAAAAATACTTTTGCCATAGAATAGTATATCCAGTAAAAATATCCTTCAAACACAAAGGATAATTAAAGACTTCCCCAGACAAACAAAAGCTGAGGGATTCCATCAACATCAGACCTATCTTACAAGCAATGCAAAAGGGAATACTTCAATCAGAAAGAAAATGACATTAAAGACCAATAAGTAAGGGTTTGGAAGGTACAGAATGCACTGGTAATAATAAGCACACAGAAAACCACAGAATATTGTAACACTCTAAATGTGGTGTGTAAACTACTCTTATACTAAGTAGAAAAACTAAACAATGAACCAATGAAAAACAATACAACATATCAAGACATAGTCAGTACCATACAATATGAATAGAAACAACGAAAGATTAAAAGCAAGGGGACAAAGTTATGGCATAAGGTTTTATTAGTTGTCTTTTGGGTTTTTTTTTTTTTTAATGCAAAGTGTGACGTTTTTTCAGCTTAAAATAATGGGTTATAAGATAGTATTTGCAAAACTCATGGTAAACTCAAACCAAAAGACGTGCAAAAGAGACACAAAAAATAAAAAGGAAAAAACTGAATTATATCACTGAGAAAGTCACCTTCCTAGATGAAGAAAGGAAGGAAAAAAAAGACAAGAAAACAAATAACAAAATGGCAGAAGTCCTTATCAATAACACTGAATGTAAATAGACTAAACTCTCTAATCAAAACACATAGAGTGTTTGAATGGATGAAAAAAAAAAAAAGACCCATTGATCTGTTGCCCACAAGAAACACACTTCACCTATAAAGACACACAAAGACTGAAACTAAAGGGATAGGAAAAAATATTCCATGCCAATGGAAACCAAAGAAGCATGGGAGTCACTATGTTTATATCAGACAAAATAAATCTCAAGACAAAAACTATAAAAAGAGACAAGGAAGGTCACTACATAATGATAAAGGGGTCAATTCAGCAAGAGGATATAACAATTGTAAATATCTATGCACCCAATAATGGAGCATCCAGCCATATAAAGAAAATATGATTAGAGCTAAAGAGAGATATAAACCCAAATTCAATAACAGCTGGAGATTTCAACACCTTACTTTCAACACTGGACAGATCTTCCAGACAGAAAAACCAAAAAGAAACATCAGACTTAATCTGCACTGTAGACCAAATGGATCTAATAGACAATTGCAGAATATTTCATCCAAGAGCTGCAGGATACACATTATTTTCCTCAGCACATGGATCATTCTCAAGGACATACCATATGTTAAATGATAAAACAAGTCTTAAAACATTCAAAAAACTTGAAATAGGGGGGCGGAGCATGATGGCCGAATAGGAACAGCTCCAGTCTCCAACTCCCAGCGCGAGCGACACAGAACACTGGTGATTTCTGCATTTTCAACTGAGGTACTTGGGTCATCTCAATAGGGAGTGCCGGACAATCGGTGCTGGTGAGCTGCTGCAGCCTGACCAGCGAGAGCTGAAGCAGGGTGAGGCATCGCCTCACCTGGAAGTGCAAGGGGGAAGGGAATCCGTTTTCCTAGCCAGGGGAACTGAGACACACAACACCTGGAAAATTGGGTAACTCCCATCCTAACACTGCAGTTTACCAAGGGTCTTCGTAAACGGCACACCAGGAGATTATATCCCACACCTGGCTGGGAGGGCCCCACACCTGCGGAGCCTCCCTCAATGCTAGCACAGCAGTCTCCAATATAACTGCGAGGCAACAGCCAGGCTGGGGGAGGGGGGCCCACCATTGCTGAGGCTGAAGTAGGTAAACAAAGCCTTCTGGAAGCTCGAACTGGGTGGAGCCCACAGCAGCTCAAGGAGGCCTGCCTGTCTCTGTAGACTTCACCTCTGGGGACAGGGCAAAGCTAAACAAAAAGCAGCAGAAACCTCTTCAGATGCAAATGGCCCTGACAGCTTTGAAGAGAGCAGTGGATCTCTCAACACGGAGGTTGAGATCTGACAACAGACAGACTGCCTGCTCAAGTGGGTCCCTGACCCCTGAGTAGCCTAACTGGGAGACATCCCCCACTAGGTGCAGACCGACACTCCACACCTCACACGGTGGGGGACACCCCTGAGAGGAAGCTTCCAGAGCAAGAATCAGACAGGAACACTCACTGTTCAGCAATATTCTATCTTCCGCAGCCTCTGCTGCTGATACCCAGGCAAACAGGGTCTGGAGTGGACCTCAAACAATCTCCAACCCCCCTAGAGCTGAGGGTCCTGACT
>NW_016837361.1:0-336 GCF_001698545.2 Rhinopithecus bieti | reverse complement strand
ATACCTATATCTATTACATCTATTTTGTCTATATCTATTATACCTATTATGTCTATATTTTATACCTATATCTATTATATCTATTGTCTATATATTATACCTATATCTATTATGTCTATATTTTATACCTATATCTATTATATCTATTATGTCTATATTTTATACCTATATCTATTATATCTATTATGTCTGTATTTTATACCTATATCTATTATATCTATTTTGTCTATATTTTATACCTATTATATCCATCTTTCATACCTGTATCTATTGTATCTATTGCCTATATTTTATAAATCTATCTATTATAACTTTTATGTCTATATTTTATACCTA
>NW_016837360.1:0-2309 GCF_001698545.2 Rhinopithecus bieti | reverse complement strand
CCAGGGCTTTGCAGCTAACAGACCTCTAGGTCCCTCTAATCTGCTCAGCATGACTGTAGCTGTGGGCAGGTGCCTGAGGCTGGGAGAAGGGGACCACCCTTGAATTGGTGGCTTCTATCCTAGGGGAGGTCTCCTCTGCGGGCCTGCACCAGGAGACAGGTAGAGAAGGCATCAGGTTTTCTTTTGCATGGCAGAGCCCCATCTCCCTGCCCAGCACCCAGCCCTGTAGCTGCTTCCTATGGTCCAGCAGGCAACAACCCAAAGCACACAGGGTGGAGCTTCCAGCACCCCCATTCCCAAGCTAAAGCCCACTTAGCAAATCAAATTCATTACCCCTTCCATAGCACCCCACCTACATGCACACACATAGGCATCTACATGAACTCACCCCAATCCTCACCTACATGGATCTATGCACCAATGTCCATACTTCCCCACACAACCACATGCACACACACACTCCCATGCACCTCCCACACACACTTGCATATGCGTGTATACACATGCACCTTTCCATGTGCAAAACCACACCTGCACACCTACTCACATGTACATGCACAGACATATAACTTCATATGCACACACATCCATGTCCCTCCCAACACACATCTGCCTGTGTGTGCACAAACACACATGCATCTTTCCATATACATGTACCCATGCCTGCATGCCCTGCTCTAGGCACACCGATGTGCTTACATACATACCCTTCAAAACATGTGAAGAAGCACACACACACACACACACACACACAACTCTGCAGTGCACAACTGTTCCCTGACCCACATCAGGCACATACCTCCTGAAGTTCTGGCTGCTCATGGAAGGAACAGTTGTCCAAGTTGGGCTGGAACTTGGCGCATGTGGTTTGCCCCATCTCCACATCAAAGAAGTAGTTCATCCTGAGGGGGGTGTGAGCAGGGTGGAAAGTGCGGGAGACCCCTGGCAGGTGGTGGGGGTGTCAGGAGAGGGAGCAGCAGCCGCTGGATGAATGTGGGAGCCCACAGGTGTCTCTTGCTCCTCCCCTCAGGGAGCCATGCTGCCGGCACTGGTCCTCTGTGCACTGCTTGGAAAACTCACCTGATTTTTAAAAATTGCCTTGAATGAGGTAGAATTTACATAGAATAAAATGCCTAACTATATGTGTCTAACCTGGGGGATTTATTTATTTTTATGGATTTCAGGATACAGATGTAGTTGTGTTTTGTGGACATATTGCATAGAGGTGAAATCTGGGCTTCTAGGGTACCCATTACCAGATAATGTACATTATACTCACTAGGTGCTGTTTCACATTCACCTCCATCCCACTCTCCCGTTCTTTGAGCCTCCGCTGTCTATCATTCCACTCTGCATGTCCATGAGTACCCATTGTTTAGCTCCCACTTACAAGTGAGAGCATGCAGTTTTTGATTTTCAGTTTGAGTCATTTCAATAAGGATAATGGCCTCCAGTTCCGTATAGGTTGCTGCAAAAAACAAAAACAACAACAACATAATTTCATTCATTTTTGTGGCTGAGTGGTATTCCATGGTGTGTGTGTATATATATACATATGGAGCAGAATTGGATATATATATCCAATTGTGTGTGTGTGTGTATATATGTATATATATATATATACGGAGTAGTATTCAGACACACACACCACCTTGTTTCATCCAACTGTCCATCTGTCCATCAATGCCATGACTTTGCTATTGTGAAAAGTGCTGCAAGAAACATACAAGTGCAGGTGTCATTTTCACATAATGATTTATTTTTAGGGGGTACCTATTCAGTAGTGGAATTGCTGGATCACAGGGTAGTTGCTGAGAAAGCATCATACTGTTTTCTATAGAGGTTGTACTAACATACACTTCCACCAACAGTGCATAAATTTTTTTTCCCCACATCTTCTCCAATGTCTGTTGTTTTTTGACTTTCTTTTGAGACAAGGTCTCACACACCTTACCCAGGCTGAAAGGCAGTGGCACAATCATACCTAACTGTAGCCTCAAACTCTTGGGCTCAAATGATCCACCTGCCTCAGCCTCCCGAGTAGCTGGGACTACAGGCCCATGGCAAGACATTTTTATTTTTTGTGGAGACAGGGTTTCACTATTTTGTCCAGGCTAGTCTTGAACTCCTGGCCACAAGCAATCTTCCCATTTTGGCCTCTCAAAGTGCTGTGATTATACACATGAACCACTGCACTCTGCTGTCTTTTGACATTTAGTAACAGCCTTTCTCCCTGGTGTACAATGATATCTAATTGTGGTTTCAATTTGTATTTCTCAGATATTTAGTGATGTTGAGCATTTTTTCAC
>NW_016837359.1:0-800 GCF_001698545.2 Rhinopithecus bieti | reverse complement strand
TGGAGCCTGATATCCGCCTAGTGCCTGTGTGTCAGCCTAGAGCCTGATGCCCACCTGGGAACTAGGTACACAGCTGGCTTTTTTGTTCACTTGAGGCCTAGTGTCCACTTGGGAACTGATGTCGAACTGGGGATTAGGTATCCACCTGCAGACTGGTGTCCAGCTGGGGCTTTATAAATACCTGGGGCATGTTGTTCACCCGGGCTTGATGTACACCTAAGACCTGGGAATCCAACTGAGGCTGATGTCCAGTTAGAGCGTTGGTATCTACTTAGGGTCTCATATCCATCTGGAGCCTAATGTCCACCTGGGGGTCTTGTAGTTACCTAGGGTCTTGGGTGTCCACCTGGGTCTTGAGTGTACTCCTAGGGTCTGGGGTTCTCCTGAAACCTGGTATCTGCCTAAGTCCTGGGAATATAAATGTGGCCTGATGTAAACCTATAAACAGATATTCACCTGGGGACAGATGTCCACTTGGGGCCTGAGTGTCCACATGGTGCCTGATGTCTACCTGGGGTTTGGTGTTCACCTGAGGCCTGATATCCACCAGGAGCCTAGGTATCCACCTGAGTCCTGGTTTCTATCTGGGACCTGATGTCCACCTAGGTCTGGTATTCACCTAAGGTGTACTACCCACCTGGTCCTGGGTGTCAACTTGAGGACTGATGTAGAATTCAAGTTCAGAATCCACCTGGGGCCTTATGTCAACCTTGAGCCTGACGTTCACCTGGGGACTGATGTTCACCTTTGACCCAACTTCCACCTGGGGACTGGATATCCACCCACAGCCAAATGTCCAC
>NW_016837358.1:0-630 GCF_001698545.2 Rhinopithecus bieti | reverse complement strand
TAGATATAGGTATAAAATATGGAATAATAGATATAGTTATAAAATATAGTTATAATTTATATAGGTATAAAATATAGATATAATAGATATAATATAGTTATAAAATATAGACATAATAGATATAATAGATATAGGTATAAAATATAGACATAATAGATATAATAGATATAGGTATAAAATATAGACATAATAGATATAATAGATATAGGTATAAAATATAGACATAATAGATATAATAGATATAGGTAAAAAATATAGTAATAAAAGATATAATAGATATAGGTATAAAATATAGACATAATGGATATGATACATATATGTATAAAATATAGATATAATAGATATAATGGATATAGGTATTAACTACAGATATCATAGATATAGTTATAATATATAGATATAGTGGATATAATAGATATAGGCATAAAATATAGACATAATAGATATAATAGATATAGGTATAAAATATAGATATAGTGGATATAATAGATATAGGTATAAAATATAGACATAATAGATATGGGTATAAAATATAAACATAATAGATATAACAAATATAGGTATAACATAGAGACATAATAGATTTGATAGATATAGGTATAAAATATAGACATAATAGATATAATAGAT
>NW_016837357.1:0-753 GCF_001698545.2 Rhinopithecus bieti | reverse complement strand
CTGTTCACTTGGGTCCTAGATAAGATCCATAAGACTGATGTCCATATGGGGCCTGAGAACCACTTGAGGCCTGCCATTAACCTAGGGCATATTGTCCACCTGGGGTCTGGGAGTCAAACTGGAATGTGATGTCCACCTGGGGCATGGAGGTCACCCTGGGTCCTGATTCACTCCTCCAGTCCAGTGTCCAACAGAAGCCTGATGTAAACCTGGAGCCTGATGTCCACCTGTGGCCAGATGACCACCTTGAGTGGGATGTTCCTCAACAGACTAGGTATCCACATGGGACCTGGGGTCCACCTGGGGCCTGATGTCTACCTTAGGCCTGGCATTACCTGGGGTCTGTGTGTACATCTGGGGCCTGATGTTCAGCTGGGCCCTGGCATCCACCTGCAGTTCACCATCTAACTCAGGCCTGATGTCCACTCTGGACCTAGGTATCCATCTGAGGCCTGGTCTTTACCTGGGGCCTGGGGTCCACCAGGGGCCTATGTGTCCATTTGGATTCTGATGTCCACCTGGGGCCTGATGATTACCTGAGGCTTGATGTTCACCTGGGGCCTGGGTGTCCACCTGGAGGCAAATATGCACATAAGGCCTGGCATCCTCCTGGGGCCTTATGTTCACCTGTGTCCTGGTGTCCGTCTGGGGCCTGGGTGTCAAACAGGAGTTAATACACACCTGGAGCACAGTATCCACCTGGGGCCTGATATCCACCTGAGGTCTTGGTGTGCATTTGGGACCTGGTGTCCA
>NW_016837356.1:0-680 GCF_001698545.2 Rhinopithecus bieti | reverse complement strand
GGGTGACAGAGTGAGACTCCATTTCAAAAAAAAAAAAAGTATCCAATAACTGCATATAATAATATTGGTAAACCAATGATAAATAAGAATGTATCAGTCCAATATCAGTAATAGATAAATAGAGAAGGGAAGACTCCTGCCCTCAGTAGCCTGCTGAATGCTGGCTGGGAACTATGGAAGGAGTGGTAGAGTTGGAAAATTATTATTTGGCAACCATCATAGTAAAGATTGGATCTAGTAAGAATCATTTGTGAATGTTAAATCTACTGGAAAAATTTGAAAAGGAACGGGATATTTCAATGGTTTAAAGCATCTATCACAGACCACTTATTGGTTACAGGGGAAAATAAAACAGTAATTCTACAGTGGAGAAATTGGGCAATACTTTGACTAGGTGATTAAAATTAACATCACCATTGAGGAACAGATGGGCCCTGAATACTTCTAGACAGGATACTCTTAGTAGGATATATCACTTATGCAGTATTCCAGCCAAGAAGAATGCATAACCTGAATCCAACCATGAAGAAATATCAGGCAAATCCAAAATAAAGATTGTCATATTAAGAAGGGTGGAGTAGGGACTCTGTTCTTCAAAATGTCAGTGTCATCAAAGACAGAAAAGGGGGTATGGAAATGTTCCAGAAGAAAGGAGGCTGAAGACCTTTGGCAACTGAATG
>NW_016837355.1:0-1254 GCF_001698545.2 Rhinopithecus bieti | reverse complement strand
GAGGACTAGGTATCAGCCTGGGAACTGGTGTCGACCTAGGGCCTAATGTAGACCTGGGGACAGTGTATCCACCTGCTGATGTGCACCTGGGGCCAAATATCCTCCTCAGGCCTGAATTCCACCTTGGGCCTCCATGTCCACCTGAGGCTGGTGATCACTGGGGCCTGGGTGTCACTTAGGGCCTGATGTGTGTCTGGAACCTGAATGTCTACCTAGGGTCTGATGATCACCTGGGGACTGGGTGCCCACCTTGGGTCTAATGTCTACCTAGAGCCGAGGTATCTATCTTAGGCATGGTGTCTACCTGCAGCCTGAGGTCCACATGAGTCTGGTGTTCAGCTGGGGCCTGTGATCCACTGGGACCTTGGTGTTCATTTCAGGCCTGCTTGTCAACTTGGGGCCTGATATACAGCCTGAGTCAAGTGTCCACCTGTGGCCTGATGTTTACCTGGTGACTGGTGTCCTCCTGTGGCCTGATGTCCTCCTGGAAATGGTTTATCCATGCAGGCCCTGATGTCCACTTGGGTCAGGATGTCCCTCTGGGGCTAGATGTTAAATTGTGGCCTGATGTCCATCTAGGGCCTGGTGTCCACCTGGAGTGTGATGTTCACCTGGGGCTAGGTGTCGACATGGGACCTGATGTCCATATGAAGCCTGGATGTCCACTAGGACCTGATGTTCACCATGGGCCTAGATATCCACCTGGGGCCTGATATCTACCTGGTGATCTGAGGGCTGTGTCCATCTGAGGGCTGGTGTCCACCTGGGCCTGAAAGCCACCTAAGATTTGGTGTTTATCTGAGGCCTGGGTGACCACCTGATATCTCATGTTCAGCTGGGGCCCAGAGTTCAACTGGGGACTGTGTGTCAACCTGGTGCACATCTGAGGACTAGGTACCCACCTGGGTGCTGGTGTTCACTGGAGCCTGATGTCCACCTGGGGCCTTGTATTTACCTCAGGCCTAAGCAACCACGTGGGCCCTGAGTGTCTTTATGGGTCCTAGAGTTCTCCTGGAGCCTGGTGCCTGCCTGGAGCTTGGGTGTACATCTGTGACCTGATATCCACCTTGGGATGGATGTGTACCTGGGCACAGATGTCCATATGGGACTGAGTGTCCACCTGGTGTGTGATGTCCACCTGGGGCCTGGTGTTCACCTGAAGCTTGATACCCACCTGGGGCATGGACGTTTGCCAAAAATCTGATGTTCAGCTGTGGCCTGAAGTTTACGTATGCCTGATGTCCACCTAGGGTT
>NW_016837354.1:0-773 GCF_001698545.2 Rhinopithecus bieti | reverse complement strand
TGAACTAGGTTTGGTTAAGGTTTTTTGTTTTTTGTTTTTCTAATTGTGGTAAAATACACATAACTTTAAATTTACTATCAACCATTTTAAGTGTACAGTTAAGGGGAATTAGGTACATTCACACTGTTGTGTGACCATCACCACCATCTGTCTTCAGAATTCTTTTCATCCTGCAAGATTAAAACTGTGTACCCATTAAACCATAATTTCCCACGCCCCATCCTTTAGCCCCTGGCAACCACCATTTTCCTTTCTGCCTTTATGAATTTGACTATTCTAAGTCCCTCATATGAGTGAATCAGACAGTGTTTGTTCTTTTGCAACTAGCTTATTTCTCTAAGCATAATGTCCTCAAGGTTGATCTATGTTGTGACATGTGTCAGAATTTCTTTTTTTTAAAGACTGAATAAAATTCCATTGTATAGATATAACACATGTTGTTTATCCATTCATTTGTCAATGGACATTTGGGTTGTGTCTACCTTTGGGCTACGGTGAATCACGCTGCTATGAACATGGGTCTATTGGCTAATGGCTTTTTAATCATGTTTGATTCAGCTTCAGTATTAATTTTAGGCAGATAAACTGCTGAATGAAACAGTCTACTACAACAGGAGAAAGGAAAAAGAAGGCAGAATGCTTCCTAGCACAGAGTACCTTAGAGTCAGTTCTATTGTTTGAGAGGTTTTCATCCCAGGAGCAGGACATCTTAGTATATAGAAAATGTCTTTTTAGGCTCTTGCTTTGAAATGACCTGAATCTACCTCTTGCTT
>NW_016837353.1:0-1272 GCF_001698545.2 Rhinopithecus bieti | reverse complement strand
ATAAGCTGCCTTCAGATTTTACTCTTGAACTTCTACTGGATAATATCTTTTCATTATAGAAAATAAAAGAGTGAACTTAGATTTTTTTTTTTCAAAATCATTGACTGTAGGAGTTCTTTCAAGATATGATGAAAAGCAATAATTGTCTCATTTTACATTACCTTTAATTATTGCTCACCAGAAATTGATTATCCATTCAGCAACCTTTTACATTCCTCTCGGCTTTATTATGCCTGGGCAGGCTTCACTGTGAATAAGAGGTCCAAGATTCAGAAATATCTTTAACTTGCAATGCTTGGTCACAGGTATCCAAATGAAAAATATTTTGTTCGTTAGCCATATGGACTCATAAGGTGAACTACAGGCAGAGACACAAAATGTGGAAAAAAGAAAGGGCTATCAGAAGCACTGTGTCTCCTTACATTTTGTATTTCTATTCATTTGCATCTAGAATCATGAGGAATTTGAGCAAATGGGAAATGCAAAGTCCTAATCAAAGCATACCCACATTTCAGTTATCTGCATTATTGTACATTTAAATTTGTAATGCATACATAGGTTATACAATTCAATAGGTATGAAAATGTTAAGTAAATTTTTCTCTCACGTATCCCATTCAGTAGATCACTTTAAAGTCAACATTTTAATGTTATTGTGCATACTTTCATCAATTATTCTCTTTATCTTTTTTTTTTTTTTTTTGGAGATAGAGTGTCTCGGCCTGTCACCCAGGCTGGAGTGCAATGGTGAGATCTCAGCTCACTGCCACATCCGCCTCTTGGCCTTTTTTCTTTTTTTAATGGAGATAGGGGCTAACTATGTTGCCAAGACTGTAGGCTGTCCTTGAACTCCTGGGCTCAAGCAATCCTCCTGCCTCAGCCTCCCAAAGTGCTGGAAGTACAGGTGTGAGCCACCACTCCTGGCCCAAGTGTTTTCTTTTCTTTTTTTTTTCTTTGTTTGTTTGTTTTTTAGACTTGGGGTTTCACCGTGCTAGCCAGGTTGCATTTGAATCTCTGACCTCATGATTCTCCTGTCTTAGCCTCCCAAAGTGCTGAAATTACAGGCGTGACCCACAACTTCCAGGGGTGGATATCTGCCATCTTCTCCTTGCTTCTCTTTGTAATTTTATTATCTATTTTCTTTCTTTTCTTTTCTTTTTTTTTTTTTTTGGAGATGGATAACTTCTATTTCCAGCTGTTTCACCCATGCTGGAATGCAGTGGCATGATCTTGGCTCACTGCAGCCTCAGCCTCCTGTATAGCTGGGATTACA
>NW_016837352.1:0-4861 GCF_001698545.2 Rhinopithecus bieti | reverse complement strand
TGAGACGGAGTCTCACTCTTTCGCCCTGGCTGGAGTGGAGTGGCACAATCTCAGCTCACTTCAACCTCCGCCTCCCAGGTTCAAGTGATTCTACTGCCTCAGCCTCCCAAGAGACTGGGACTACAGGTGCGTGCCACCACCCCTGGCTAATTTTTGTATTTTTTGTAGAGACAGCTTTTCACCATATTGGCCAGGCTGGTCTCAAATTCCTGACCTTGTGATCTGCCCACCTCTGCCTCCCTAGATTTTTTTTTAATTCACTCCATCCCTATATTGATTAACCAAAATGTTAACAATGGAATGGCCCAGGAATGGCCTAGTTCTTCTTCACTGGGCACTAAAATGTGATGAATCAGGCCAGTATATGAATAAATCAGTGCCTCGCTTGGCATGCCAGCCCCGTGTGCTCTGTCACTGGCTATCCCATACAGGGGTGGGTCTGGTGTGAGGATTCCTCTGTGGCCCTCTGTTGAGCTGTCTCAAGAGACGAATCCTCCTCTAGTCAAAAGCATGGCCTTTGTGAGAGCAGAGGCTATCGTCAAGACAAAAGGGGTCAGAATACCCTTTATTTTTGGCTCCAAGTTCACCTTTCAACTTATCCCTTTTTTATCCATTTAATTATTTAGGTCACTGGAAAGAAAAAAATTTGAGGGGCTTATGAAGCTAAACACCTTCTTTTAAAAACAGGGCAAATATCTTCAGAAATACCCATAAATAATTTGAATATTGAATTAGCACTGAGTTACCACCGGCATAAAGCAAAAGGAAGTTGCATTGGGCCAATATCACAATAATTACTATGAAACTGCCCAGGAGTCACTAATCGAAGCATTTTAATATTGTGGATGCTACTTGTATTGCCTTCTATATCTTCTTCTAAGTTATCTGCCTGAATAACTCCCATTCATCCCTCAAGACGCAACCGTCATAACAGCCTCAGAAAACCATTCCTGACTTCTGCTACCTCCCACGTTGTCTATCTGTTTGTTTCCATAACAACCCGCTTACCTTTCTGCTATAGACTGAATCTTGATGGTTGGCTTCAACGTCCAGTCCCTACCTCAAAACCATGACCTCTTTAGAGCTTTATTTATTGTATTTTTTATAATTTCCAATCTTATTTTAGGCTTGGGAGTGCATGTGCAGATTTGTTACATGGGTGTATTGCATGACACTGAGGTTTGGGGTGCGAATGATTTTATCACCCAGGTAATGGGCATAATACCTAATAGTTTTCCAGCCCTGCCCCCTCCCTCCCTCCTATGGTAGTCCCCACCATCTTTATGTCCATGAATACCCAATGTTTAGCTCCCACTAATAAGTGAGAACATGCAGTATTTGATTTTCTGTTTCTGCCTTAATTTGCTTAGGGATAATGGCCTCCAGCTGCATCCATATTGTTACAAATGACATGAATTCCTTCTTTTTAATGGCTGCATAATATTCCATGGTGTATATGTACATTTTCTTTAACCAGTCTGCTGTTGATGAGCACAAAGGGTGATTCCCTGTCTTTGCTCTTGTCAATAGTGCTGTGAGGACACTACAAGGATTTTACATTATGTTTTATCTTTTTATCTCCACTACTAAGTATATATTACTCACCACATATTGGTGCCCAATAAATATTCATTGAAGGTACATGCAAATGAATAAATGTTATATTATAAAAATGATTGCCTCTAATTCTCAGTGGGGTTGTTTGTTTATGTGAGTACCTCTCCAGCGCACATTTCTCCTTTTGGCAATAACACACTGATGTTCTTCTTTGAGAAACCACCCAAACTCGTTTTAAGCCCCTATGTGGTTTCACAGGAGTTGGAGGTGTTAGCACGAGTCTTAGTCAAGAGCAGTCAGGTCTGTGCATCTTCCTGGCTATGGTGATTGGTTCAGATATAACTAAGGGAGGCAAAGGAGGAGCAGTCCCCAGGTGTCAGAAACTGTCATGGAAGAGGTGCTCTCCCCTGCTGACCTGGCTAAACTAAGACAATGTGGCCACATCGTCCAATGGCCCTCTTTAGCACCATTTGGGAAGACTCTCTCTGAGAGTGAGGCAAACACAGATGCTAGCTGAGTCAAGACATGAAGATGAAAAAATTCCTATTGACCCTGCATAAGCTACTACATACAGCTATGCCTAAAGCTGAATTATACCTGAGATTCTTCAATAACACAAGCTGATTTTGTGACCTGATTGAGTGCCTCTTCCTGTGAACCAAAAATGTCTGAACTAATACATATGGTTTATTTCATTTTATTATATTTAATGTTTATTTTGAATTTAAAAAATAAAATATTAATTTTGAACTTAAGGGGGAAAAGCTATATTTTAACACAGATCTTTTCTAACATCTACTCAACTTGTTTTAAGAAAGCTTTATTCTATAATTATTAAATTTAAAGACATATTTTCTAAAATTATAATCAAACCACCAACTACCTCATGATTTTTAATACAAAGCTACTTAAAAGAATGTTTTGTGTAAGAAAAATTTTCAGCAAGTTATAATGAGAATGCTGACAGCAGCCTTATGGTATTGTTGAAAAGTCATAGGAAATCCTAGTCTCACTGTTGGAAATAAAATGTCTGTGTTGGAATTTAAAAGTGGCTCTTTAGTAGAATAAGATGGTAGAGAACCTAAAAAATATAACAAATGCAAGAAGGAAGAAATAGGTTCTTCTCCATTTAGGGTGTGCATTCTGTGTAATAGTTGTTCTCATTGTGAACAGGGTCGGGGCAAGGATGAGTGGGGATCACACAATTGAGGCTGAGCAACCAGCCAGTGCTCATCAACCCACAGATCACAGAAGAGGAGAAATTAGCATACATGATATTCAAATGTAAGCATTGGGATCTCATGCCAAAAGAGCAAGGAAGCTTAAATGAAAGACATCCCACAGTTCCCACAATCTAAGTGAGACTACACACCTGTATAACTGCTGGGATGCGACAAGGATGGGAAACAGGAGAAAGCAGCCACCTACAAGATTACTTTATCTGAGTTTACCTCACTTATTTAATTCCGTATCAAATTATGATTGGCACACAAGGAATGAACACGCTCTGATTTAGTATGACCGATATTCCCAGGTAAAACTCTATACCAAAGAAAGCTGGCAGTTTAGGAAATCTTTAACCTTGGCAATGACTGACGCTCTGTTTAGAAAAGGAATCCTACTGAAAGTGAAATTCATGTAAGTGCATGAAATGTTGAAAACGCGTTCTAAATAATTGAAAAGAATCTCACTCTGGTCTTCTTGCAATTGTTTCATTTTTATAGTTAAATCACATATGCAGCTCTAATATAGCTCCATTGTTCCAAATAAGAGTTATTAAATATACATTATTTATCAGGCATTCAGGGGGTGCTGGGCATATAGACCTAATTACAATCTTGCCCCTACTTCAAGGAAATAACAGTAAACTTTAAAGAGCTGCATATGAGTTAGTTCTATAAAATATGCGCTTTAATAGGTTCAACCTATACTAAAAAATTATCTGAAACTCTGTTGAAGATACAGAGAATACTTTATTTAGAAAAAATCAACAACACTATAAAAATCTGTCACCTCTGCAGGTGCAATTCCAGAAGATGGAATTCCAGAAGATGAGAGAAGATGCTCTCATTACTATCTTCCAAAATTTCCCCCAAATTGTAGGCTTACAGATAATTTTCACATAATGCATATTTTTGTCAAATATTAACAAATATAATTTCAATTAAAATATAAAGAAAATGTTTAAAATTTTACATTACAAGATAGCACAGTATGAAATCTAATTTCACATAGTAACAAAGAAAGTCAGAGTTAGTAGTAAGAATGTGGCTTCTGGCTCAGGGGAGACACTTAGACGGCACCAGACTTACTTTCAAGTGATGAAATACAGTCTCAAAGGCTGAAATAGATCACAGGAAGAAAGTCTGATTTCAACCCATCACAGCTCCTACAATACCCATCTGTTTAAGACCAGAACTCATTTTGTCTGTTTGATATGGAAGTTGACATATTCAGTGATAACAGCACACCTAGAACAGTATTTTCAAAAACTTCTGAAAGATTTATTTCCACTGAGTGACATGTTATTCTGTACACAAAATGCAGCCAGCCCTTGAAACCAGAAATTCACCAAACCAAAATAAAATAATTATAGAGGTTTTTTTGTTGTTGTTTTTTGTTTTCAGACAGAGTCTCCCTCTGTTGCCAGGCTGGAGTACAGTGGCAAGATCTCGGTTCACTGCAACCTCCTCCTCCCTGGTTCAAGCGATTTTCCTGCCTTGGCCTCCTGAGTAGTTGGGATTACAGTTATGTGTCACCATGCCCAGCTAATTTTTGTATTTTTAGTAGAGACAGCGTTTCACTATGTTGGTCACGATGACCCCATGATCCACCCGCCTTGGCCTCCCAAAGTGCTGGGATTACAGGCGGGAGCCATGGCACCTGGCCATCATAGAGTTTCTTAAGGTAACGATGCTTTCACAATGTTCTTGAAATATCACTTTTGAAAAATTATTCTACTACAAAGACACATGTACACGTATGTTTATTGCGGCACTATTCACAATAGCAAAGACTTGGAATCAACCCAAATGTCCATCTGTGACAGACTGGATTAAGAAAATGTGGCACATATACACCATGGAATACTATGCAGCCATAAAAAAGGATGAGTTTGCGTCCTTTGTAGGGACATGGATGCAGCTGGAAACCATCATTCTTAGCAAACTATCACAAGAAGAGAAAACCAAACACCGCATGTTCTCACTCATAGGTGGGAACTGAACAATGAGATCACCTGGACTCGGGAAGGGGAACATCACGCACTGGGGCCTATCAGGGGGGGGGGGGAGGGGGGAGGAGG
>NW_016837351.1:0-1909 GCF_001698545.2 Rhinopithecus bieti | reverse complement strand
CCTGCATGTGCCTAAACAGCTGTGATTCTGTGCCCCACAATTTAGAAATTCATGTAGAAAAGAATTCTTTATTTGAGATTGGTGGAGAAGGATCAGAAGACCATATTTTTAAAATCAATTTTTATGTGTGTATGTACGTATTTATTTTTTATTTAGTTTTTCAACTACACTATACACAGGATCAATCAATTTTAAAAGTGAGTAACATGGAAATGAGACAGATCTCAATGAAATGCATGTAAGATTGTTGATCACATGATTCTTAATCACACTCTCTCAGGATCTCAAACTCACCAAGATGGACCTGCCTCCTGGATTCTGTGGTGAACAGGCTGTGAGAATGTCCCTTCTGGTTCTGCTCACAGGCTGGCAGAGGCTCCACAGGCTGCAGAGAGCAGCAAACAGGACAAGAATCTGTCATCGATTCAAGAGCAGCCAAAGAGACCCTTAGCAGTGCAGGGAGAAACAGGCATGCAGGACTCGAGATCCCTCACCCAGGAAGATGAGCAGGTCCTGCACCCCAGTTCCTGCCATGGGATCCAATAAGAGGAACTTAGTGTCAGTGCTTTCTTGTGCTGAAGAGAGGGAAGGGTAAACCCACCCATGGCACAAAGCCTTGGGCAGAGCCCAGGCCCACTGAGCATCAAAGCTGTCTCTTGGGCAAAGGGCATATGGACACCCAGAGACAAGTGAGTCATTGCCTGGAGCCTCCAGAGGATGACAGGCTCATGCCTGGAGCCAACATAAGGCATGGAAGTCCACCCAAGGGGGTGCTCAGGGCCCAGGCAGAGCCACCCTGTGATTACAGGGCACCAACCTCCCCGAGCACAGCAGAGGGCAGAGGGCTGCACCTCTGTATGCCTGAGTGTCAGAGAGCTCCACACAGTAAGAAGATCACAGGCAGCATCTGAGAAACCAAGCAACCTTGCAGTTACCCACTCCCAGGCTTCTAGGGAATGTTTCCCCAGCCAGGCCCTGACAGCCTGAACCAGAACAGAAAGGCCATGGGCCCTGCTCACACTTGGCAGTTGCCTTGAGTCACCCAGAAAGTCCTTCTCCATCCCCAATCCCAGCAAAATGATGGCCTTACTTCTCACTACCAGCCACACTGAGTCTTCCTGAATGGATACATTTCTTCACCAAGGAAGGACAGTGTTTTTTCCTCTCTTTGCTGAGTTTGGGGGAAGTTTAGAATATCCCAGGAACTGGAAGTGAGGCAAAAGGTTGGCTTCAGCTGTTTCAGAGAGCTGGCTTGGACTTCTGGAAACTGACCAGCACCTGGCAGGGGGTTTGAAGCCACGTGGGACACCCATGTTCATCCCAGGTTTCTTCACTTGTCTCTGTGAATACTGCCTTTAGGAAACCAATACAAAACAAACAAACAAACAAACAAACCCAAGCACTCAAGGACTTTGAAAGTGAGAAGATCCATCAAAGAACAAGCGTCAGGACCCGGTCTTGTCAGTCCTTCTGTGCCCTTGTTCTACCAAACTGCACAGCCACCAGGGTGCCGGGGCTGCACGGGAACCAGACAGTCACACCTCTGTTATTCAGTCTCCAGGGCAAAAAGAGACCAGAACCTTTACATATCCCAAACATGGAGCTAAGATTTGGGAGTTTTAAGGCTCTAAGTTCAGAAAGGTGAGGAACAATGGCCATGACTGAATATTTGGGAGAAGAACTGCTTTCATGTGTCCCCTGAGATCCCATGCACCCCAGTTGGAGGCTGGGGGCACCAGCACTGCTCCCCGACTCTTAGCTTAGCCTCAGCTGGCCCCGAGCTTCCCCTGCCCCCACCGCGTGAGAACGCAGCACTCCTGGCCCAGCCTGTGTCTTGACGGCAGGGAGGGAGGCTGAGCGGCAGGCAGGAAGAGCAGAACCCCAGCACACCTGGCAGTGGAAGGAGAAG
>NW_016837350.1:0-390 GCF_001698545.2 Rhinopithecus bieti | reverse complement strand
AATGGAATATGGAATGGAATGGATTGGAATATGGAATGGAATGGAATATGGAACGGAATGGAATGGAATGGAATGGAATATGGAATGGAGTAGAATGGAATATGGAGTGGAATGGAATATGGAATGGAGTGGAATGGAATGGAAAGGAATGGAATGGAATGTGGAATGGAATGGAATGGAATGGAATGGAATGGAATGGAATGGAATGGAATGGAATGGAATGGAATATGGAATGGAATGGAATGGAATGGAATATGGAATGGAATGAAATATGGAATGGAATGGAATGTAACTCAATGATAGGGGATATGAAATGCAATAGAATACGGAATGGAATGGAATATGGAATGGAATGAAACAGGGAATGGAATCTAATAGAATGAAGTATGG
>NW_016837349.1:0-339 GCF_001698545.2 Rhinopithecus bieti | reverse complement strand
CGCGCACTCAGAGGAGCGCACACTCAGAGGCGGACACACTCAGAGGAGTGCACACTCAGGGGAGCGCACACTCAGGGAAGCACGCAGATGAGCGCGCATTCAGGTGAGCGCACACTCCTGGGAGCGCACACTCAGGGGAGTGCACACTCAGATGAGCGCTCACTCGGGAGCGCATACTCAGAGGAGCTCACACTCAGATGAGCACACACTCAGAGAAGCTCACACTCAGGGGAGCGCACACTCAGACGAGCACATACTCAGGGGAGCGCACACTCGGGAGCGCACGCTCAGAGGAGCGCACACTCAGAGGAGCGCACACTCAGGGGAGTGCACACTCAG
>NW_016837348.1:0-384 GCF_001698545.2 Rhinopithecus bieti | reverse complement strand
TTCTGCTATGCAATCAAGAATCTCAGCCACTCATTTCTGTAGGAGCTGCAGGAGCTCCCTGTAAAGAGAGTTAGGGAGAGTGTAGCTTCAGAGTTTCTCCATTTTTCCCAGAGGTTCCCCCAAAAGGTCATGACACTTTGTAAGAATGCTTCACTTGTGAAAAACAAATATCAAAGTCTTCTTGTAAATTATATTTAAGGACAAATCTTCATTCCATGTTTAATTTATTTAGCTTACTCTGTAGCTAATATTTCATGCTGAACACATTTTAAATGCTGTAAATGTAGATAATATAATTTATGGATCATTAATGCTTCTTTAGTAGTTCAGAGAAAACTTCAAAAGAAATGGCCCCAGAATAAGCTTCTTGATTTGTAAAATTCC
>NW_016837347.1:0-776 GCF_001698545.2 Rhinopithecus bieti | reverse complement strand
GGGGAAATAAAACAAGGATCCAAAACAGATGCCTGTGTGTTTCCTGGGAGTGATAAGGCCAGGAACTGCCGCTCTGTGTCAGGTGAGGGAGTAACAGAGAGAATGGCACCAACTCCTGAGACAGAGGACCTGACGCATGGTGCAGCCACCGCCTGCGGCCACGGAATTTCCAGGGAATGCAGGCCCCAGTTGCATGGTACAGCCACCATCTGCGACCACAGAAATTCCAGGGAATGCAGACCCTCAGTCACATGGTACAGTTACCATCTGCGGCCACAGAAATTCCAGGGACCGCAGACCCTCAGACACATGGTACAGCCACCATCTATGGCCATGGAAATTCCAGGGAACACAGATCCTCATTCCCATGGTACAGCCACCACCTATGGCCACGGAAATTCCAGGGAACATAGACACCAGTTGCGTGATGCAGACACCACCTGCAGCCACAGAAATTCTGGGGAATGCAGACTCCAGTCGCATGGTGCAGCCACCACCTGTGGCCATGGAAATTCTGGGGAATGCAGGCCCCAGTCTCTAAAGTGTTCTTTGTTTTATGAACTTTACTGCAGTGAATGTGGAAGAGTTTCTCTCTGTGCAGAGCTCAGTATCCAGAAGGGAAGTCGGCCCTAGGAATGCCTTCCTCCTCTTCAGAGCTCAGGGCCCAGGGCTGACGCCCTTGGGAGGGGTCCTTGTTCAACAACTGTGCCTATGGAGGGTTCCCCAACAGTCACCGTGCACCTCCTAGGAGCGGAGACTACAACAGGGAGCCAGAG
>NW_016837346.1:0-380 GCF_001698545.2 Rhinopithecus bieti | reverse complement strand
ACTGCTGATCCAATGTCCCCCGGCCCAGCCGAACACTGGACTCTGTGCTGGGTGCATGGCTGAGCCTAACATCCTTGCTCCCAGTCTGAGGGACCTGGGACTGAACACTGACCACAAAGGTGGCCCGGGCTGTGGCAGAGGGAAGCCCAGGAGCCTGTGGGGGGCCCAGGAGGCCCCTGACTCAGCTGGGGTGGGAGGCAAAGGGCTTCCTGAAGGGGTGGGGCATCCTAACTAAACAGGAAGCAGCCAGCCAAAGCATATGTCTCTGCGTGTGCCTGTGCGTGTGCGTGTGCGTGTTTGTGTGCCTGTGTGTGTGCCTGTGTGTGTGCGCGCGCCTGTGTTTGTGTGCCTGTGTGTATGCATGTGTGCGCGTGTGCCTG
>NW_016837345.1:0-390 GCF_001698545.2 Rhinopithecus bieti | reverse complement strand
GGATATTACCTTTTTCGCCATGGGTCCGTATAGGTTGCCAAATATCACTTTGCAGATTCCATGAAAAGAGTGTTAGCAAACTGCTTCCTGAGGTCTAAGTTGTAACTCGGTGAGATGAATTCACAGATCAGAAAGTAGTTTCCCAGAAATATTCTTTCACGTTTTGAACTGATGATATTTCCTTTATCAGCGTAGGCCTCAATTAGATCCAAACAATCCCTTCTCAGATTCCTCAAAGACACTGTTAATGGACTGCTCCATGAAACATAATTGTAATTCTGTGAGATGAATTCACACAACACCAAGAAGTTTCTAAGAAAGCTTCATTCTAGTTTTCCTCTAGGGATATTTCCTTTCTCACTGTAAGCTTCATTGCTCTAAGGAGTATTC
>NW_016837344.1:0-1407 GCF_001698545.2 Rhinopithecus bieti | reverse complement strand
TGAGTCCTTGTTTTGTACTTATATTGTTGTGTATCAGATTTCTTTACCTGAAAATGAGGAAATTGAACTAAACTATTTCCAAAGTCCCTTCAGCTCTGACAATAATGGAACTATTTCTAAGAAAGAAAGACAGACTTGTAATTGCAAATGTCAGAGCTATTTCTAGTTGTGTGACATCACAGCTTTTACTTACAGAATTGTGTTTAATTGAATAGGTCCAGATTTAGAAAACTGCTTTCAAACTTGTTGATTTTCTGGAAATGCCTAACCCATTGCAAGAATCCTAGATGACTCTGGCCCAGCAAAGATAAATTCAGGACAAGTTCAATCTGTCTAGATGTCTGTAGACTTTGGGACAACAGGAAAGAACAAATTATAAACTCGAGTTTCTAGGCAGAGTCCTACAGAGAGTAAGGAAAAGGACTTCTGCATCTCATAAAGAGAGCACTCATTTAGACCTGTTTGTAGGAATCACAGATGAGGGAGGAATGTGGATCTCACTAAAAGCCATTTTTTTACGTTTGTGTTACTACTTTCTTTTGGAATAAAAGTTGGAAATAAAAAAAAAAAGAAAACTGTGTTAGCACACTGATCACTGAAGAGAATCGTGTAACCCTGTGAGTTGCATTCACACATCGCAATGCAGTTTCTCAGAAGGCTTCATTCCAGTTTTTATTTGACGATATTTCCTTTTTCACCATAGCCCGCAATGAGCTCCCAAATATCACTTTGCAGAATCCACGACAACAGTGTTAGCAAACGGTTCCAAGAAGGGAAGGAACCTTCTGTGTGGAACTCTGTGTGATGAAGTCACACATTAGAAAGCAATCTCTCAGAAAGCTTCTCTCTTGTTATTTCAAGAAAACTGTGTTAGCAAACTGATCACTGAAGAGAAATGTGTAACTCTGTGAGTTGCATTCTCACATGGCAATGCCGTTTCCATGAAGGCTTCTTTCCAGTTTCTATCTGAGGATATTTCCTTTTTCACCATAGCCCTCAAAGAGCTCCCAAATATCACTTTGCAGAATCCACGACAACAGTGTTAGCAAACCGCTAAGAGAAGGAAAGGGTGGGACATGGTGTGATGAAGTCACACATCAGAAAGCAATCTCTCAGAAAGCTTCTCTCTAGTTATTATCTGAGGATATTTCCTTTTTCAACATGGGCCCGAATGGGCTCCCAAATATCACTTTGCAGATTCCACGAAAAGAGTGTTAGCAAACTGCTTCATGAGGACTAAGTTGTAACACTGTGAGATGAATTCACAGATCACAAAGAAGTTTCTCAGAGAGCTTCTTTCACCTTTTGAACTGAGGAAATTTCCTTTTTCAGCGTTGGCCTCAATGTGATCCAAAGCAGCCCTTCTCAGGTTCCTCAAAGAGAGTGTTAATGGACTACTCCATGAAA
>NW_016837343.1:0-339 GCF_001698545.2 Rhinopithecus bieti | reverse complement strand
CAAAGCAGTGGGGAGTGGAACTGAGTGACCCCCGCCCTGGAGTCTCTCCCGCCTCCCCGGATCCCTGTGCACGGCAGTTTTGGGGATCTGAATCCGCCTTCTGTACCACACCCAACCCTCGCTCCGCCTCTGTAGCCACCTGCAGGCCCTCAGCGCACTCCTCAAAATCTATTTCTGCTCTGTTTACCCAACACCACGTGCAGGAAACTCCCTTGAAATTCCCAGGCCTTTCCCAGAATGCCTCAGTTCCTTTTCTTAAAATTCCCACTGTCCCCAAAGATTTCCTTTGAAATTTTCCATAATTCCAGTGCCTTTCCATAGATTACTTTCTTTTTTTTA
>NW_016837342.1:0-392 GCF_001698545.2 Rhinopithecus bieti | reverse complement strand
CCTCAGATAAAAGCAAGAAAGAAGCTTTCTGAGAAGCTACTTTGTGATGTGTGAATTCATCTCACAGAGTTACACTACACTTTCATGGAGCAGTTTGCAAACACTATTTTCATGGAATCTGCAATGTGATAATAGGGAGGGCATTGAGGACTATGGTGAAAATCGAAATATCATCTGATAAAAGCTAGAAAGAAGATTTCTGAGAATCTGCTCTGTAATGTGTGAATTCATCTCACAAAGTTACACCATTCTTTTCATGGAGCAGTTTACTAACAGTTTTCATTTAATCTGCAATGGGATATTGGGAGTGCATTGAGTGCTATAGTGAAAAAGGAAATATACTCAGATAAAAACTGGACAGAAGCCTTTGGAGAAACTGCTTTGTGATGTGT
>NW_016837341.1:0-389 GCF_001698545.2 Rhinopithecus bieti | reverse complement strand
GTTGCAGACACCCTTCTGACATACAATTATTTTATCCTGCACTTATTATTTAAAGAAGTAGTGGCTGAATTGGGAGCAGAAAATTTAATTTCTTGAGTTGCTCTGGCTTTATTGGACTAAAGGTAGCAGTGATTGTACTAAATAGATTTTTTTAAAAGCTCTTTTCTGAGTACCATTCTCATAGTGGCCATGCTATTACATTCATACAATTTTAGTGCAATGCTTGGATTGTAACAGCCTTTGGACACCTGTGCATTGTAGTGCAAGATGTAATACATTATTATTTGTGACACCCCTCAAATGCCAATTTACTAGACTACAGATTGCTCTCTAGGCCCAATAAATCTTTACAAGCCTATCTAAAGTGGATGTACTATACTCTTTTCTCC
>NW_016837340.1:0-2806 GCF_001698545.2 Rhinopithecus bieti | reverse complement strand
CTGTAAGGAAGCAGTCTGAGAAATAGTTTTGTTATGTGTGCATTCCTCTCACAGATGTATACTTTTCTTTTCATTCAGCAGTTTGAAACACTGTTTTTGTAATATCTGTGAAGGGATATTTGGTAGTGCATTGAGGCCTATGGTGAAAAGGGAAATATCTTCAGATAAAAGCTAGAAAGAAGTTTTTTGATAACCTGGTTTGTGATGTGTGCATTCATCTCACAAAGTTAAACCTCTCTTTGAATTCGGCAGTTTGGAAACACTTTGCTTGTCCATTCTATGAATGGACATTTGGGGGTTCATTGAGGCCAATGGCAAAAAAGCGAATATTCCAGGATAAAAAGAAGGAAGCTATCTGAGAATCTGTTTTGTGATGTTTGCATTCATCTCGCAGAGTTAAAATTTTGTATTCATTCAGAAGTTTGGAAACAATGTTTTTGTAGAATCTGCAAAAGGATATTTGGGAGTGAAATGAGGACAAAGTTGAAAAAGAAAATATCTTCTGACAAAACATAGAAACAAGCTTTCTGAGAAACTGAGACACTGCTTTGTGATGTGTGCTTTCATCTCATAGATTTGAATCTTTCTTTCAATTCGGTAGTTTGGAAAAAGTTTTCTTGTCCATTCTGTAAATGGATATTTGGGATCTCATTGAGGCCAATGGCAAAAAAAGCGAATATCCCAGTATATTAAGTCCAAGGAAGCTATCTGAGAAAACGTTTTGTGATGTGTGCATTCATGTAACAGAGTTAAAACTTTCTTTTCATTCAGTAGTTTGGAAACATTGTTTCTGTAAAATCTGTAAAGGGATATTTGGGAGTGCATTGAGGCCTGTGGTGAAAAAGGAAATATCTTCAGCTTAAAACTAGACAGAATCTTGCTCAGAAACTGCTTTGTGATGTTTCCATTCAACTCACAGAGTTAAACCTCATATTTCATTTTGCAGTTTTGAAACTCTACCTTTGTAGAATCTGAGAATGGACATTTGGGAGTGGCTGGAGGCCAATGGCAGAAAAGTGAATATCCCAGGATAAAAAGTACAAGGAAGCTATCTGAGAAACTATTTTGTGATGTGTGCATTCATCTCACTGAGTTAAACCTTTCTTTGGATTCAGCAGTTTGGAAACCCTGTAGTGTCCCTTCAGTGAACGAACATTTGGGAGCTCATTGAGGTCTATGGCAAAAAAAAAAGTGAATATCCCAATATAAAAAGTAAAAGAAACCTATCTGAGAAACTGCTTTGTGATGTGTGCATTCATCTCCCAGACTTAAACCTTTCTTTTCATTCAGCAGTTTGGAAATACGGTGTTTTTTAATATCTGCAAAGGGATACTTAAGAACAAATTGAGGTCTATGGCGAAAAAGGAAATATCTTCAGATAAAAACTAGAAAGAAGCTGTCTGAGAAACTGCTTTGTGATGTGTACATTAACTTAACAGAGGTAATCATTTCCTTTAATTCAGCTGTTTGGAAATACTGTTTTTCTGGAATCTGAGAATGAACATTTGGAACTCATTATGGCCAATGGTGAAAATGTGAATATCCCAGGATAAAAGTAGAAGAAAGCTATATGAGAAACTGCTTTGTAATGTGTGCATTCATCTCACAGAGTTAAACATTTCCTTTCATTCAGCAGTTTGGAAACACTGCTTTCATAGAATGTGTGAAGGGATATTTGGGAGCACTTACAGCTGACAGTCAAAAGGAAAATATTTTCAGAAAAATAGTAGAAAGAAGTTTCTTGAGAAACTGCTTGGTGATGTGTGCATTCATCTCACAGAGTTAAAACTTTCCTTTGATTCAGCAGTTTGGAAATACTGTTTTCTTCCATTCTGCGAATGGACATTTAGGAGCTCATTAAGGTCAATGACAAAAAAGCGAATATCCCAGGATAAAAACTAGAAGGAAGATACCTGAGAAACCGTTTTGTGATGGTGCATTCATCTCTCAGAGTTGAACCTTTCTTTCCTTTCAGCAGTTTAGAAACACTGTTTTTGGAGAATCTGCAAAGGGATATTTGGTAGCACATAGAGACCTATAGTGAAAAAAGAAATATCCACAGATAAAAACTAGAAACAAGCTTTCTGAGAAGCTGCTTTGTGATGTGGGCATTTGTCTCAAAGAGTTAAAACTTTCTTTGGATTCAAAAGTTTAGAAATGCTGTTTTTGTCCATTCTGTAAATGGACATTTGGGAGTCAAGCCAAAGGATATATCTTCAGATAAAACTAGGAAGAAGCTCTTGAGAAACTGCTTTGTGATGTGTGCATTCATCTCATAGAGATAAACATTTCCTTTCATTCAGCAGTTTGGAAACACTGTTTTTGTAGAATCTTAGAATGGATATTTGGAAGCTCCTTGAGGTCAAAGGAGAAAAAGTGAATATACCAGGATGAAATCTAGAAGGAAGCTATCTAATAAACTGCTTTGTGATGTGTGCATTCATCTCACAGAGTTAAACTTTTCTTTAGATTCAGCAGTTTGGAAACACTGCTTTGTCCGTTCTGCAAATGGACGTTTGGGAGCTCGTTGAGGCCAAAGATGAAAAAGTGAACACGCAGTATAAAACTAGAAGGAAGCTATCTGAGAAACTGTTTTGTGATGTATGCATTCATCTCTTAGATTTAAACCTTCTTTTCATTCAGCAGTTTGGAAAAATTGTTTTTGTAGAATCTGCAAAGGGATATTTAGGATTGCATTGAGGTGTATGGTGAAAAAGGAAATATCTTCAGATAAAACTAGTAGGAAGCTTTCTGAGAAACTGCTTTGTTAAGTGTCATTCATCTCACAGAGTTAAACCTTTCTTTG
>NW_016837339.1:0-3776 GCF_001698545.2 Rhinopithecus bieti | reverse complement strand
ATCATCGTATCTGGCATCTGTCTGACCTTCCATCATTATTATTTCTCTGTGGAGAGAATATTCAGAACCGTATTTTCCAGCTGATTTTGAAAAAATTTTCTAGATTTTGTTGACCCTAGTCACCTAGTCACCCTGCTGTGCAATAGAGCACCAGAATGGATTCCTTGTATCTGAGCGTCACTTCTGTACCCGTTACCAATATCTAAGTGTGGTTTCGATTTACATTTTGCTGTGGTTAGAGATGTTTGCCAAGTTATCATGAACTTGTTTCAATTTGATGTGTAAGACTGGGCAAAGAACCTGAAGACCTGAGAAGGATGCACAGGTAAAAGATTCTGAATCAACATTACTGATCCTCACAAGAAGTCGATCAAAACCACACTCAGATATCATCTCACTCCGGTCAGAATGAACGTTACCAAAATGGGACAGCAGTTTCATTGCCGTAGAGTATGTGTGTATAACCAGCGTGTGCAAGGGACCATTTGATCTGTGTAAACGTAACATCATAATGAAGTTGCATTGTCTGACACCTCTGTGAGCCCCAGAGTTATGATTTCTCTGTGGAGAGAATATTCACAACTGACCTTTGTAGCTGTTTTGAAAATTTTGGTTTTCTGTTCTTGCCTTTTGTTCATAATGGCCTACAGCTCTGTCCAGGTTTCTGGTAAGGGCATGGATTTGTTTTTTATGGCTGTGTAGTGTTCCGTGGTGTGTATGTACCACATTTCCTTTCTCTGATCCACTGCTGATGGGCACCAAGGCTGATTCCATGTCTTTACCATTGTGAGTAGTACTGCCGTGAACATATGAGTGCATGTGTATTTTTCATGGAAGAATTTTCCTTCAGGTAGCTCCTTAGGAGTGGGTTGCAATGTTGTGTGGTAGTCCTCTTTTAGGTTCTTTGAGAAATGTCCACACTGCTCTCCAGGGGGTCTGAACTAGTTCACATTTCCCCCAACAGTGGACCTGCATTTCTTTGCTCATCTGCCCCACCAGCCTCTGTTGTTGTGGACTGTGTGTCATAATTGCCATTCTGAGCAGTGTGAGATGGTATCTCAGTATGTTTCTGATTTGCATTCTCTGATGATCAGTGAGATTGAACATGTTTTCATGCTCATTGGTTACTGGTACACCTTCTTTTAAGTGTGTGTTCATGTCCCTTGACCATTTATAAATTGGGTTTTTTTTCTGATTTTATTTGTTTAAGGTCTTTATGGTAAATCCTGGATATTAGACGTTTTTCAGATACGTAGTTGGGGAGTCTGTTCCCTCATTCTATAGGCTGTGTGCTGACTCTGTGGTTGTTTCTTGTTCTGTACAACAGCTCTTTTGTGTATTAGGTCCCACTTATCAGTGATTGTTTTTGTTGCCTTTGCTTTTGGGGACTTGACATATAAATGCTTTGCCAAAGCCTCTGTCAAGAAGCGTATTTGCTAGATTCTCATGCAGGATTTTTTTTATAGTTTCAGGTGTTGGATTTTTATGTATTTATGTATTTATTTACAGACCAAGTCTGGCTCTCTCATACAGGCTGGAATGCAATGAAGCGATCTCGGCTCACTGCACCCTCCAGCTTCGGGGTTCAAGTGATTCTTCTGTCTCATTCTCCTGAGTAGCTGTGAGTACAGGCACGTGCTACCATGCCCAGCTAACTTTTGTTGGTTTTATTAGAGATGGGGCTTCACTATGTCGGTCTGGGTGATCTCAAACTCCAGGACCTCAAGTCATCCGCCTGCTTTGGCCTCCCAGAGTGTTTGGATTCCAGGAATGAGCCACCGTGCCCAGCCCAGGATTTTGCATTTCAATCTTTGATTCATTTTGAGTTGCTTTACGTACGTGGGGAGACACAGGAGCCCAGTGTTATTTCTTCTACATCTTACTAGCCACTTATCCCAGCACCACTTGCTGATAGGGAGTCCTTTCTCCATTGCTTATTTTTGTTGATTTTTTTCAAATATCTGATGGCTTCAGGTGTGCAGGTTTTATCTGGGTCTTCTAATGTGTTCCACTGTTCTGTGGAACCGGGTCCCCAGCTTTTCAGTGAAAATGCCAAGCCATTACGTTGTCTATGGGTGTTTTCTTGGAGTGTTTCCTTTGTTTTAACGTTTTCTAAATACCTTTAGCAGCCTACATGTATGGATTTCTTTTCTAAAATACATGCACACCCTATGTTTTCTTGTAGGAGTTTTGTGGTTTCAGAAATGAGTTTTAGGTCTTTAATGTATTTTGCATTGATTTTTGTGTTGCGTGACATAAGGGTCCTATTTCAGTGTTTTGTATGTGAATATTCAGTTTGCTCAAAATCATCTATTGAACAGGCTCCTTTTTTCCCATCGCATCTTTTTGGTGTTCTTTTGAAAAGCGTGTTCACTATATGTAAATTGGGGTTGAGTATTTGGTTTCCTCCTTCTGTCCACTTTCTTAGTGTATGCTAATAAAAGATTGTTTGGATAATCATAAAAGTTTGTGTTTTTCATTCATGCTTTTAGCTTCTAAGTTTGTATTTTTAACATAATTTCTATGTTTATTATAGACTAAAGGGTACAAACACAGATTAGTTACTGCCTTTGGTGTATTGCATGACACTGAGACTTGGGGTCTAAGCAACCTTATCATGCAGGCAGTGGGTGGACCTACCAGATAGGTCTTCAGCACATACCTCATCCCTTCTTCCTTTTTCATCTGATAGTCACCAGTGTCTGTTGTTTTCACTTTTACGGTAGGGTGTATTCCATGTTAGCTCCACCTTGTAAGTGAGAACATGTGGGATTTGGTGTTCTGTGTTTTCCTTATTTCTCTTTAGATAATGGCCTCCAACTCCTTTCATGTTACTGTCAAGGACATGATTTCCTTCTTTTTTCTTTTAATTCCTGCCTAGTTTTTTGTGGTATATATATACCACATTTTCGTTTTCTGATCCACTGTTGACGGGTACCTAGGCTGATTTCACGTGTTTGCCATTGTAAATACTGCTACCATGACCATTTGTGCGCATGCGTGTTTTGGACAGAAGGATTTATTTTCCTCTGTGTATACCCCAGTGGTGGGATTGCTGAGTCAGATGGTAATTCTGGTTTAAGTTCTTTGAGCAATCTCCGAAGTGCTTTCCATGGTGTCTGAACTACTTTTCATTTTCAACAAAAGTGGACCAGTGTCCCCTTTCTCTGCTGCCTCGCCAGTGTCCTTTTTTTTTTTTTTAAAACTGTGTAATCCCCATTCTGACCAGCGTGAGATATATCTCACTGTGCTTTTGATTTATATTTCTCTGACAATTAGTTGAGCATATTTTCAATTTGTTGGTTGCTCATACATCATCTTTTGAGAAGTGTGTGTTTATATCCATTGCCTATTAATTATTAGGGTGGTTTTGCTGATTGATTTGTGTAAGGTCTTTAAGGTAGATTCTGGATATTAGAACTTGGTCTGGTGCATAATTTGGGAACGTTTTCTCTCATCCTGTATGTCGTCTGTCTACTCTGTGGGTAATTTCTTGTGTTGTGTGGTGGCTCTTTAGTGTATTATATCCCACATGTCGATTATTGCTGTTGTTGCAGTGTCATGTGGGGTCTTAGGCATATAAATGCTTTGTCAAAGCTGATGTCGAGAAGGGTATTTCCTAGGGTCTCTTGTAGGATTTTTGTACTTTGAGGTCTTCCATTTACATCTTTCATTCATCTGAGTGAACTTTGGTACATGGTGAGAAGTAGAGGCCTAGTGTTACTTACTCTTCTGCATATGGTTCGCCATTTATCCCAAGACTATTGAAAAGGGAG
>NW_016837338.1:0-1657 GCF_001698545.2 Rhinopithecus bieti | reverse complement strand
AAACTTGGCCTCACTACTAATGATTCCTTGCACCTGATGGTAGCCAATTTCCAAGCCACTTTCAGATAGAGAGCACTGTGGGTGGCTGACAATGGGCACTCTTCCCTCTTTGCTGATGGGGACCCTGAGGCTCGTGGAGATGACAAGACTTGCCGTCTCCTGGCACAGAACCTCTTTCCCTCTGCCTCAAAGCCCTTCCATCCACCCACCTCCCTGGGGCATTCTAAGTCACCCCACAGCCCTCTGAGGCCAGTCCTGCTCCCAGGTCACACCAGCCCCATCTTACCCATCTGGGTTTTGAGTTCGGACAAGCTCCTCTCCAGCTCCTGTATCCGATGTATGTCACGCTTCTCCTCCTTCAATGTGCGAGCCTACCCAAAGCACAGAGGGGAAGGGCCCTGGAGAGAGGGGCTGGTGGCTGGACAAGCTACCATCTCCCTCTCTGCCCCACCTCCACAAAGCCCAGACCCATGACCACCTCTGGCTTTACTAGTCCCATTTTACAGATGCCCAGAAAGATGCAGTGACCTATCTAAGGTGGGGGCTGAAGGGTCAGGTCTCACCTCCACCGACATTTTCCACATCCTCTCCTGCCACCGGGCCCTCTCTCCTGTTACATGTTGAGCATATTCATCTCTCTCTAGCTGGACTTGTTTAAGTGACCCTGTCATCTGCGAGAATGGGCACAGAAGTTAGGAAGGGCTGTCACTGGTCCTCAACTGCTCCTGGCCAGCTGGGGTCATCTTCCTTCCACATCTCTCCTCTGCAAAGCCTCATCTGTGTCACATGTGCGTTCAGCAGCACCCGCTCCTTTGAGGACTGCTGTAATTGCCGCTGGAGGACTGCTTCACTGTGGCTCGAGGACTGGATGGTGAAGAGTGAGAAGTTTCGATCTGGGGAGCCGGGGCAGTGCCCCTTAAAAGGGCTAGGGCTAGACTCAATATACAACTCGGTCAGTAAAGATCAAGGCATTTCTGAGCCCATGGCCTGGTTTTAAAAGAACTCAGTAAAGTTGGAAGGGACAGGAAAAGAGGTCGCATTTACAGCTGGCTAACAGAGGCCCAGAGAGATCAGATAATATTGCTATTATTATTACTGTTATTACTACCACTTTGAACCTTTACCAAGTGCTTCGCCAGGTACCATGCTAACAATCCCATTTAATCCTCACTACCACCATATGAGACAGTTACTAGGATTACCTCTATTGTGTAGATGAAAACATGTAGTATTCGAGGTTAAGTTCTTGCCTAAGATCACTTAGACAGAGCTGGGATTTGAACACCCAGTTCTATCCCATTCTCTAAGCCCATTTTCTTGCTGGGGTGGGGACAGAGATAGGAGGGGAAATTAATCTTTTGTTTGCTTTTGAAAGGATGATACATTCGCATAGTCCAAAACTCAGAAGGTACAGAAGGGAAGTGTCTCCCGAGCACCCTGTTACTCTCTCCTGAGTTTTTTTACAAACACTTGCAGACATGTTTTATGTACATTATCATAGTACACACACACACACACACACACACACCTTTCCTCTCTCTACAGAAATGGTAACATAGTAAAGGTACTCCTCTGTACCTTCACAGTACAAGTACCCAATACCCCACCTAGGACTTGGCCAAGGCCACAGCCAGGTAAGGGCAGGGCAGGCACTTGG
>NW_016837337.1:0-391 GCF_001698545.2 Rhinopithecus bieti | reverse complement strand
TTCATATCTTTTAAGAATGAACTGAATTTTGTTCTATTCTAGTGATAGAATATAAAAATAGAATGATGAATTCTTTTTTCATTCTCAGATAATTCCTTCAGGCCTTTCTTTCAGACAATTTTATTGTCACAAGAGGCTATTTTCTCGGTGATTTTTTGTTTGTTTGGTTTACCATTGGTTCATTTTGCCTGACATCATACAATATGTACTATTTTATTTTAAGCTTGTCTCATTTAGCAGGTTTATGAGATTCATCCAGCATATTTGCTTCAGTAGCTTGTTTCTTTCTATGACTGAGTAGCATTCTCTTGTATGAATGAGTTACAATTTTTCCATCCATTTTCCTAGAGATGGACATTTGAGTTTTTTCCTGCTTTAAGCTATTATGACC
>NW_016837336.1:0-3291 GCF_001698545.2 Rhinopithecus bieti | reverse complement strand
ACGCCTGGCCTGGAGTTATCTTAATCAATGTCCTTGATACTTAAATAATGTTTTAACTAAATAATTCTATGATAATAGACATTTTATCAGTTTACCTTATGCCAATTTTTATGTTTGTTTTTGATTTGTAGTTATGAGTTTATTGCAAAATGTGAAATATTTAATTCCATATACAAATTTTATTTTCTTCACGAATACTAAATTGCTAAAGCTATATGTAAATGTGATGAAAAACACAGGATGTTAATTTCAATTTCAATGTGTTAAAACTGCAAACAAGGGCATCATGTGGAAAATGGTTTTACAGGGCTTAATCCAAAAATCATATGAATCTACAAGAGTTTCCACCATTTTTTTCTGGTTTGATGTAATATTTCTCTATTAATATATTTCAAAGTTAGTTGAACCTATTTTATGTTATAGTTGTATTTTATAACACTTTTATTTGCTTGAATCATTTTAAACCCATAAATTAATAAGGTTATAGATGTTTATACTTATTAAATGATGTCTGAGAAACTCAATTTTTACAGCAGACTTGCCCATAATTTATGTGGAAATATTAATAATAATAATAAAAAACTGAATTTTGACCATGAGAGAAAAAAATTAGTTCAGGCAAAATTTAAAGAGCCTAAATTAATATGCTCTTTATTAATAATATGGAACTCTAAGATATTAGCTACCAGCTTGATTCCCTGCAGAAAGGTAAAGCTATAACTGGTACTAGGTCAAGAATGCTAATCGAAATTAATTAGATTTGTATATTATAATCTTTGTTATAACAGATGGCATAATTTTGTAAACTGATAAAGGATTGTATGTAATAAAGAATTTTAGCTCACAAAAGAACAATACATATTTTAAGGTTGTGATATTAAGATATGATTTGTTAGAGATAAAATAGCAAAAAATATTTAGATTTTTATATTACTAAAAAATAACGGGAGGCAGAATATATTCATTTGTAAATCTCTCTCACACACTCTCTGACACACACACACACACATATATATGCACAAAGAAAGAGACAGAGATCTCACTGAAGATTGTTAGATGTTGGAGAATGAAAGTTATCCAAGTCTTAAAGTGGACAGGTAGAGTGAACCTTCTTCTCTAAACCAGGGGCTATCTACACCAAGAAAAAATGAGGGATTGAGAGACTCTGCTTTCTAGGAATAGAGCTGTGGAAGGTCAATGCCTCAGAAGAGAAAAGAACTGGAATCAAATGAAAGTGAACCAAACTATGCATCAGACACTTATCTAGGCTCTCATATAGAAAAAAATAATTTGAATAAACATCTAATGTGTTAAACACTATTTAAAAACAAGGAAGTACATAGAAAGGACTAAATTCTATTCTGTGGTTCTAGTTCGGTATAAATGTCTTGTTTTGAAACTAATGTTGGCATTTTAATTGAAGAAGAAATATAATTATACAGTTTGTTAGCAACCACTACTTTCAGAAAAATGGAAAGAGAAACAACTATATTATCTAATGTTTAAATAGAAATGATCAATATGACTTTACAAGAGTCAAAATAGTAACACATTTCCTCTATTTTTTTTTCCACTGAAGTGTCTCAAATACTGTTATTCTATAGTATTCCCCAGTGCCTAGATTCCATTTTTCTTCAAATATTTTACCAAGAATCTCCAGAGTTCTCCAGATAAATATTTATTCTCTTTATTTCATATTTGAGGCAGGAGAACATGAAGGAGAGCTAAGTACAACCTGTTGCTCCAGAAACGAAGAAACTTTCAAAGACTATTCAAGTCATGGCAAAAGGACATAAGAACCAATCTAAAGCAAACCGCCACTGACCAATACTGAGATATTTTGAACATAAAATATACAGCAATGACTGTAGCTAATTAACATGTATACTCATCTGAAAATCCATGAACCCATAATTAACGCATTTATTTTTAACAGGATAAATCATCCTACACAAAGTAATGACAAATTCCATGGGGTCTTAAGGTCTTTAAGGTATATTTTTAATACTTATCAAATTTATAGTTTTCACATAAAAAGAAGGAAAATATTTATATACCTTGAGTTCCTCAGCTGAGTGAGAATTGGAGACTCCCTAATGATAAACTGAACCATCTAAGAACCACAATGTTAGCCCAGGAAAGTAAAACCAAGATCTCTGTGCTAATTGCAATTTTTAACTTTTAGAATAAATGAAAGGAAAAGTGTGTGTGTGTGTGTGTGTGTGTGTGTGTGTGTGTGTGTGTTGAGGACTGATTTTCTCATTATTTACATTATCTCTGAATGCAAACAACACACACCCACATGCACCCACACACGAGACACATGTATATATCTACCATGTATTCATAATGCATTATTAACATTTCTTCTCAAGGGTTTCTGTTCTTCGCTCTCAACATCATAGACCCTTGTGGAGAGTTAGAAAAGGCAGAACTTTTCTACATGTAGCAAATTCCTATAAGCAAGAATAAAACTATCATGAGCTCCAAAGACACTGTTATTCTCATGTTTTCTTCAATATGGCATTTGAACTGTACCACTCACCTCCCAATGCAATCCTATATGGTACTTCTCTGAATTGGTGTTTTACATTATCAGAGAGCACATAAATGTGACTCTGTTGGTTAAAGAAAAATACACACCAAATATTTGGTGATTTTAGTGCAGACATTTAGGGTCACTAAAGGTCAGATAAGAAGTGTATATCTTGGATTACAAAAAATATGTTCAAAGCAGAGTTGGAACATGAGGAAGAGCTTGATGGGTGGATAGAATTGGACTGAGCTGAAAGGACTGGAGGGCACTTGATATTGTAGGAAGAGAGTAAGTAAGGAGTCCGAGCTTGTGGTGTAAGCGTTCTCAATCTGTGGATGGTAAAGAGAACAACCTAGCCAAGGTGAAGAATATATGGTGTGAGGAAATGAAGTCCACCTAAGTGGGAACACACAGAAGCCAGTTATTCAGGCTAGTTATAACACTTGTGTTTGGCAGAATTTAAATGCTATCAAGGAAAATGGAAGTGTTATAATTTTAAAAGGGTAAGTTTCAGTTAACATCTGATGGGAGATTGTCAGCATATGGAAACTCGAGGTGGACTAAACAGGACACCTTATGTTTATTTGGGGAGCATACTTCTTTTTTTCTGGTTGATGCTTAGTTGCACCGTGGGATACAAACTGGGAAGGTGATGGCTCTTGACAAGTCCTGATGGGTTTAGACTGACTGCTGGAGAGGCTATGATTTGACTTTCTGAGTTTCTTATGTGAGTCAGAATTCCATTGCCATGAATA
>NW_016837335.1:0-389 GCF_001698545.2 Rhinopithecus bieti | reverse complement strand
GAATACACATATCAGCACTCTGTGTCTAGCTCAGGGTTTGTGAATACACCAATTGGTACTCTGTATCTAGCTAACCTTGTGGAAGCTTGGAGGACTAGCACTCTGTGACTGTGTCTAGCTCAAGGATTGTAAATGCACCAATCAGCACTCTGTGTCTAGCTCAAGGTTTGTAAATACACCAATCAGTACTCTGTGTCTAGCTCAAGGTTTGTAAATACACCAATTGGTACTCTGTATCTAGCTAACTAGCACTCAGTAACTCTGTGTCTAGCTCAAGGATTGTAAACGTACCAGCCAGCACTCTGTCAAATCGGACCAATCAGCTCTCTGTAAAGTGGACCAATCAGCTTTCTGTAAAATGGACCAATCAGCAGGATGTGGGTGGGGCC
>NW_016837334.1:0-1915 GCF_001698545.2 Rhinopithecus bieti | reverse complement strand
CCCATTGGTCCTCCACCACGGCTGTAGCTGAAGGGCAGTTGGATATCCCCAGTACTCAGGTGGAGATAGTGCAGAGATGAATTTGCCAAGCTCTTTATCTCCTCAGTGGAGGAGGCAGAGGTGAACTCAGGAGTGGGTGGAAGGTGATGCCATGGGCTACTACTAGGCAGTAATCACGTGGTTCTGGTATAATTTGTCATTATGGCAGAGAGCTTGAGCACCTAGGTGGCAGATGAAATCTCGATAGCCTTCAGAAATCTCAAACGCTGGCTCTCACGTAGGATTGTCTCAGTGGTCACATAACTCAGTGTAGGGATAAGTACATTTTACAGTGGACTTTGGTGTGGTCACAAATGGGAAACAGACATTGAGAGGTCAGGCTTTTGGCTGCAGTGCTGTGTTAATTTTCTCATCTGCTAGTCAAAAGCAGAAAATGATCAGACATGTTATATTGCATTTAATAAGATAATCTCCACAATCCTTACATGTGCTGCAGTTCAGCACTCACACGCAAGACACAGCACCAAATAAGAACGGAAGGAACAACTTGGGTGTTTTCCTGGTACTCATCTTCTGGCTGGAATCTTCTACACAGCTGGGTTAGAGAGGGTCACCGCCCCCACCTGCTGCCCCCCGGGTGGGCTGTCCTAGGGCTGGAGCCAGTGTGAGCATGAGCAGCAGCAGGCCCCACGGCACACACACACTGTGTTAAAAGGCAGGGCCGAAGGACAAACATCACATGCCAAGTAGGGGTCGTCTGTAAATGGTAGGATAATTGAGTATTTTCAAATCTTGGGTTGGTCCTCTTTAAAACAAAAGATTAGTGAATATAGAGAATATTTGAGCTAGAATTAAGTCTCCTCTTTGAAGAAAGGTTGCTTTTTATCTAGTACAAAATGTTCTGTCCGGCCACGGTGTCTGACACCTGTAACCCTTGCATGTTGGGAGGCCGAGACGGTGGGTCACCTGAGGTCGGGAGTTTGAAACCAGAGTGACCCACATGGAGAAAACCCGTCTCTACTAAAAATACAAAGTTAGCGAGGCGTGGTGATGCATGACTGTAATCCCAGCGACTCAGGAGGCTGAGGCTGGAGAATCGCTTGAACCTGGGAGACGGACGTTGTGGTGAGTTGAGATCGTGCCATTGTACTTCAGCCTGCTCAGTAAGAGCAAAACTCCATCTCAAAAAAAGGAAAAAGTTCTAGGAGGGACAAAAAACACACAGCAGGACATGTGGATCCTGGGGAGGAAATGACCTCGAGGGGATCGAGAAGGCAGGACACGTTAGCTCAGGTCAGATTAGGAAGGAGGAGCCCTGGATGCTGCAGGGAAACACTGTGTGGTGGGCCCTGTTTGAGATGGGTTATTTCATGTGCAAGAGGTTGCCTTAGCTAGAGGACCAACAGTCTGTCTTCTGTGGCCTTCCTGATGCCTGCCTTCACCATTTGCCTTCCCTCACCACCATGGAGGATGGACCGGTAGAGGCTGAGTCTGTGCTGTGAACACAGCTTTCCACACAGGCCAGCCCCGGGTCCACAACTCCAAGACCACCTGAGGGATTCAGTCAGTGGAGCTCATGTGCTTATAGTGACTCTGTTTCCCAGGTGACAAGGAACTTCTGGAGGAGGATGTGCCAGGACAGACATCCTCGGAGGAAGCCACAGGGGTTCACATGGTAAAGTCTTCTTTTCTCCTCTGAAATGGAAAATATTATTTCTCTCGATTTCTCTCTGTTTTAATGGAACTAGGATGTATACATCTTACCATGTACACTATAGGTGACTTAAGGAATATCTTGGTGGCCAGTGTCAGAGTTCATTATCAACTAAAACATGGTTTCAGATGGCATCCGCATTTACACACTGTATGTCAGCAGGCATTTTCCTGAAGAGAAATGCCTCCTTCTTGAGAAGTA
>NW_016837333.1:0-2683 GCF_001698545.2 Rhinopithecus bieti | reverse complement strand
CCTAAGTTTCTTGTCTATAAGGTGGAACTAATAATGCTGTGATAACAAGATTTAGTAAATGAAAATGAAAGAAAACGAGCATTTCTGAGTAACACTCATTTATTTCAGCCTCTGAAATTGGCTAAGTAGGTAATGCCACAGCAGGTCCTAATATACCATATTTTGAAAGTTTGGAGATTGGAGATACAGAGAATGAGAGGAAGGTGGGAGGCGACTGTTGTAGCTCAGACAAGAAGTTCCTAACCAGAAGGTGAAAGTAAAATAGACGACAACAACAGTAATAAAACAAGGGAAAAAACTGGTCCAGTTCCCTCTGAGCTTAAGGCAAATGCCTGGGAGAAACCATAGAACTGCTATAGAGAAAAGATAATCAGGAGAGGAGCTGCTTTAGAAGTGAGAATTCATCCTTTTTTATGGCTGCATAATATTCCATGGTGTATATGTGCCACATTTTCTTAATCCAGTCTGTCACAGATGGACATTTGGGTTGATTCCAAGTCTTTGCTATTGTGAATAGTGCCGCAATGAACATACGTGTGCATGTGTCTTTATAGCAGCATGATTTATAATCCTTTGGGTATATACCCAGTAGTGGGATGATATAAATGACGAATTGATGGGTGCTGACGAGTTGATGGGTGCAGCACACCAACATGGCACAAGTATACATATGTAACAAACCTGCAGGTTATGCACATGTACCCTAGAACTTAAAGAATAATTAAAAAAAAAAAAAAAAAAAGAAGTGAGAATTCAGTTTCATTCTATTCAACAAGCAATTTTCCAGTGGTAGTCAATAGAGGGCTTCCGTTCTCTTGGGGTAAGTAGGGAAATCTGTAAGGCCATTTTCGGCTATCAAAATCACTAGGGACTATTACTGATATTTAGTGGGGAAGGAGTCAAGGAGGATAAATATCTTATAAAACACTGAAAATAAAAATTGTCCTATTTCCTATGTGATCATTGAGTACCCCAGTGGACATTTATATTGATGAAAAATCTTGTTTAAAGGTATCTGAACCCAGAATGTAACTATTTTACATCTAAAGACAAAGAAGTTTCTATATGGTTTTAAGAGATACTAAATTTTCCATGAATATAATTGTTCTTTATATTGTCCAAAATGTTACCAAAAATTGTTCACCACTTCAGAAAAATTAAGCCATCAACATAAATTCCACTTGTTATTTTAGAGCTAAGAGCACAGCATACCTGCATCAGTTTGCATTTTTAGCTATTTCACTTCTAGTGATGCTTTATATGAGAAAAAGCAGTTATTTCTTCAGATATAGTGTGCCCAAAGCATTTGTAAATTGAATTGATTTTTTTATTTTAAATTACTTTGCTGTTATTTCTCATTTTATTACAGTCAGGGAATTACATTTTATTTGTTATTTAAAAAAGGGAAGAATTGACCAGAGCCAATCCTATAAATTCAAGACTATTTAAAGAAACCCTCAAAGGTGCAATTTTCAACTAGTCACTTTTTTAGCAGAATGGAAAGAGAGGTACATATGTGAATTCTTAATCAAGTAGATTCAATCTAGTCAAGCTTTCCTTATGAAGGACCATCCCTGACTCTTACATTCATGAGCTTACAAACACCTTTGTCTCTCCTCTAGCTCTCTTCCCATTCTAGCCTTCATCCAGGGCCTTTTCAATCCTACATTCCTCATGAAGTCCCCTCCTGAAGACATTTGGAAGTCTTACTTAAATTTTTGTACAATGATTTGCATGGATCAGTTTTATATGTGTCAATCTGTTTTCCCCATTCATCAGCATTTCTAACACCATGATATTAACTTACAACTCTCTTCTGTCCTTCATAATACTTAAGCACATAAGCCCTGACTAAATGTGGTCAGTATTGGTCCTATTGAAACTTTTTTTCCTTTTTTTTTTTTTTTGAGATAGAGTCTCCCTCTGTCTCCCAGGCTTGAGTGCAGTAACATGATCTCAGCTCACTGCAACCTCTGCCTCCCAGGTTCAAGCGATTCTCCTGCCTCAGACTCCTGAGTAGCTGGGACTACAGACACATGCCAGCATCCCTGGCAATTTTTTATTTTTAGTAGAGACGGTGTTTCACTGTGTTAACCAGGATGGTCTCCATCTCCTAATCTTGTTATCCACCCGCCTTGGACTCCCAACGTGCTGGGATTATAGGCGTGAGTCACTGTACCTGGCTGGAACATTTATTTTAGACAAAATATAATGCAAAACCCATCACAGTAACCCCCAGTCCTCAAAACATTACCATAAACACAGACCTGCACTGACTGCGGTATTAGGGGCATTTCTGTAACATTTACAGGTTTCTGTAGATCATAGTTTACAAATTGTAGAAGTAAAGGACATTTCAGAATCTGATTGACTCAAATTACAGAAAATAAAAATCCAGAAAGTGAAAGTTTGTTTTCTCTCATAAAGGAAATAAATAAACCCCTCTCTCCTCCTCTGAAAGAAAGAAAGAAAGAAAGAAAGAAAGAAAGAAAGAAAGAAAGAAAGAAAGAAAGAAAGAAAGAAAGAAAGAAAAGAAGGAAAGAGGGAAGGAAGGAAGGAAGGAAGGAAGGAAGGAAGGAAGGAAGGAAGGAAGGAAGAAAGAAAGAAAGAAAGAAAGAAAGAAAGAAAGAAAGAGAGAGAGAGAGAGAGAAAGAAAGAAAGAAAGAAAGGAAAGAAAGAAAGA
>NW_016837332.1:0-4508 GCF_001698545.2 Rhinopithecus bieti | reverse complement strand
TGCACCCTGACAAAGCCTGTGTTGGGCCACCGGCCTGCCTCCTGGCCTGTGGTTCTGCCAGGTAATGATGGGATCGCAGCACCTCTGCCCTCGACCACCTGACCAGAAAGTCACCCCACCTGGCTGCTCATGGGAGCGAGGCTGAAGCCAGGGCACTGGCGCAGGAGTCATCCCCTGAGGGCCTGGGGAGCCATGCAGAGTAACAGACACCGTTCAGTATATTCAGGCAAAAAATGAAAACATTGTTTTGAAAATAGACCCCCAACATTATCATCTATGCATCTGAAGGCGGAACCCGCTCTGCATGTCCAAAATGGGCATTTACTACACTGAGGAGTTCAGCAAAATTTCTATTAAGTTGGTGCACAAGGTTTTGCACCAGCCTCACAGAAAAGTCTGAAGGAATTTTAATATCTTTATCCCAGGCCCCCTGGCCCGTTTCCAGGGAAGCCCACGGGTACAGTGTGTTCCTCCCTCGTCCTGGGATTGTGACTATTTCTTCAATGGTCATCCTTCATCTTCTCCATACTGAGATGATTTTTACCTCTCAGAGTCTGCGGGAGGATTCAATGACAGGAGGAAAATGGTGTCAGTCAAAGCCAGTTCCCAGCCTCCCCTTCCCCAGGGGTCTGATGTCTGGAAGGACAGGACACAGAGGGACCCAGCCCCGGATGTGCCATCCCTTACAGGCTTAGCTCCCCCAGCCTCAGCTTCTGTGCCAGATGCAGGTGTGTGCAGGAAGCAATGCAGCCATAGGGTCTGTGTCCAGGCATCCACAGGTTGCATGCCTTGTGGGGAATGTGGGTTCATCTCCCGCTTTCCCACAAGGGTCATTTCCTTTCTTGTCAGAGACTCACCCAGTTGCCACACCAGGGCAAAAACTTTTAAAAGTCAGAAAAGCTTTGTGTTTCTGTGCCAGGGTCCCAGCCAAGACCCCCAAGGACCCAGGGGAACTCCTGCCTATGCCGTCAGCTGTGCTTCTCATCACCACCCACAAAATCTCCTCTAATGAGCATGAATGGGAGGAAAGTCAGCATAGGCCTTCTCAGCATTTCTGTTGTTACTGAGCTCTTTCTATGGGCCAGGCACTTCACACGTATTATTTAATATTGTAAGGGTACATTTAACAAATGAATTATTCTTGTTGTGAAGAGGGAGACGTTTTCCCCATGTTCCTAGAGCATTTTTGACCCAGTGACTACGAATCTTTTCTCATCTTTCCATATGTAGATAAATCTTGGTAAAGATAAGCCACCTACTAATTTTACAACCCAAAAATGTTATGCAAATGTCAGGG
This sequence comes from Rhinopithecus bieti, assembly GCF_001698545.2. Taxonomy (NCBI): domain Eukaryota; kingdom Metazoa; phylum Chordata; class Mammalia; order Primates; family Cercopithecidae; genus Rhinopithecus; species Rhinopithecus bieti. The sequence continues at coordinate 3,211 of NW_016837332.1, read as the reverse complement.
ATGCATCCCTTTTTGAAATATAAGCATCTGAGAAGGCAGCACCACACACTCCCTATACCTGTGGGCTTTAACCTAAGAACCTGATGGTTGCAGCTGGAACCATCTGCTAGCAGGGACGGTAATTGAAGTTTTATTATTCCCTGGATAAAGGCAATCGACTAAAGCAAAAGGTCGCCTGGATTCCCGAGTGAGTTTAGGATGAACTTTATAAAACATGCAGTAAAGGGCACTGTTGAGCTTCTTATGGGAAGACAAGGGGCCATGAATCCTGACAGCTTATGAATATGGTGGTTAAATATATGGGAGTCGGCCAGGCGCGGTGGCTCACGCCTGTAATCCCAGCACTTTGGGAGGCCAAGGTGGGCCTCCCAAAGGTTAAGAGATTGAGACCATCCTGGCTAACATGGTGAAACCCCATCTCTACTAAAAATACAAAAAAAAAAAATTAGCCGGGCGTGATGGCGGGCGGCTGTAGTCCCAGCTACTCGGGAGGCTGAGGCAGAATGGTGGGAACCCGGGAGGCGGAGCTTGCAGTGAGCCGAGATCGCACCACTGCACTCCAGCCTGGGCCACAGAGGGAGACTCCATCTAAAAAAAAAAAAAAATAGTTGCTGGGATTTCTGTGTGTGCTCTCTTCACAGGTGGGCTGCAACACGCTGTAGTTAGATGTGCTTAGTCATTAACAAAACTGCCTCCTTCCTTTTCGGTTCTGTGGAGAGACCTCTGCCTTGCTAGGGATTTATCTCCCCAACAGCTCTCATTAGAGTCCTGTAAGGAACTGCTCCCACTGTCATTGTTCACAGGTGAGAAGCCTGAGCTAGGAAGGCCCATGTGAGCAGGCTAGTGGGTATCAGAACGCAGTTAACTTCCTGAGCCACCGTGGACCCCAGGCCTTCCAGATGCCCTTGCTGGCAGCATCTGTGGTGTGCTTCAGATTCCTGTGACTTGATCTAAAGTTGTGTAGCTGGAGAAAGCTTGCAGAGGAGGTGCTTTGTAAACTGGGAAGTGCTATGGAAGATTTAAGAGAGAAGAAATGCCAATGAAATGTGTCATCTCAGGCATTTGTTGATGGTCTGAGGAGTGAAGCTGTGATAAGCCCTGGGCCACCTGGAAGCCCTCCCTGCTGACTGCCCATAGCGGCCGGGACACCAGGTGAGCATCCTACCTGACTGTCCTGTAAAAGGGAAGCCACATCTGACTGCTGCAGGGAAACCAATGATTGTGTCATCAAAATCTTAAGGAGAAGGCTAGGCCAAGACTTCAGGAGACAGATCCAAGAGGGTCCTGAATGGGAGGACCCTGGGTGAGGGAAGACCCCTGTTCCTGCCATCAGTTAGAAGTGAGATGAGATTGGAGGTAACCAAGGAAACTCCAAACTCTTTAGTTTTAAAACTGATTTTTGGCCATGACCTGATTTTGAAAAGCCACAAGGTAAGGCCAGGTGTAGTGGCTTACGCCTGTAATCTCAGCACTTTGGGAGGCTGAGGCCAGCAAATTGCTTGAGCCTGGGAGTTTGAGACCAGCCTGGACAACATGGTGAAGCCCTGTCTCTACAAAAAGTAAAAAAATTAGCTGGGTGTGGTGGTGTGTGCCTGTAGTCCCAGCTGCTTTAGAGGCTGAGGTGGGAGGATTGCTTGAGCCCGGGAGACAGAGGTTTCAGTAAGATGGTGCCACTGCTCTCCAGTCTGGGCGACAGAGTGAGACTCTGTCTCAAAAGAAAAAAAAAAGTTACAAAGTGTATCTTTCTGGAGAGAACATTTGTTTTTGGCTAATAGTGTTTCTTCCTCATCATCCAGTGATTTCTAAGTAAAAATATGCACATATACCCATGACTTTCTGAAAATGGCTAATGCTTCTCAGCCCTGGCTCATGTTAGCATCACTCATTAGAGTGGGCTGGCACTGGCCTGGCCCCAACTCCAGAGATTCTGTTTAGTTAGTGGGCCCCTGACATGGGTGTTTTAAAACCCTTCTAGGTGATTTTTTTTTTTTTTTTTTTTTTTTTGAGTGCAGTGGCACAATCTCGGCTCACTGCAACCTCTGCCTCCCGGGTTCAAGTGATTCTCCTGCCTCAGCATCCCAAGTAGCTGGGACTATATGCACATGCCACCATGCCTGGCTAATTTTTGTATTTTAGTAAAGCCGGCGTTTCACCATATTGATCAGGCTGGTCTCGAACTCCTGACTTCAGGTGATCCATCTGCCTTGGCCTCCCAAAGTGCTGGGATTACCTGCGGGAGCCACCGCTGGGAAGGAGACCCACTGCTCACTGCCCAGGGGCAAAGGCTGTGCAGATGGAAGGGCCAGGCTAGAGGAGGTGACCAGCCTAATAAGTGATTGGTGAGTGGCAGAGCGGTGCCAGAATCTCAATCTGTCCTGACTCCAAAATCTTTCAGAATCCCAAAATCACGCAAATTACCTTAAAGGCCATGAGGCTTCCGCAGACCATGCATGGGTCTTATATCCTTGGCTGGGCGCTCTCATTTGATCTTCACTGCAGTCCTATGAAACTGGCACCTATACTTTGATCTCCATTTTCTAGATGAGAAAAATGGAGACTTTGCCATATGAAGTAACGTGCCCAGCAACACGCAGCCAGGAGGGAGCCCAGGAAGCCTGGCGCTGGAGGCGCCCCTGCGTGAGCTGCAGCGCTGAGATGTGCTGTGAGTATAACATTCTCACGGATTTTGAAAATGTAGTGCTAAAAAGTAAAACATCTAATAAATAATTGTTCATATTTATTAATCGGTTAAATGATAATATTTTTGATACTCTGAGTCACAAATCAATCTCATGTCTTTTGCTTTTTCAACGTGGAAACTGGAAAATCTAAAAATGTGGGCTGTGCCTTCTTCCCCGTGGACAGCGCTGCTCGAAGCCTGCCCCTCCCTGCGCTCAGTCCGGGACGCTGGCGTTTCTGTGCGGCCGCGCCAGGCAGGGCTCGGGCTTTCCGTCCGGGCGTCTGTCCAGTGCCTGCCCGATCCTCAGCAGGCGCTCCAGGTGCCGAGAGCCCATTCCCAAATCTGAAGAATGGGCGAGGCACTCTCCACACAGAGAAGCGTCAGCACAGCGAGAGGGAGGCGGCGCGGGAGCGGGGTCCGGGTGGGGGGACGGCGGGGGCGCACGCGGCGCTCCAGGGGAGCGGGGTCCGGGTCGGGGAAGTCGAGGGCGCACGCAGCGCTCGGGGAGCGGGGTCCGGGTGGGGAGACGGC
>NW_016837331.1:0-748 GCF_001698545.2 Rhinopithecus bieti | reverse complement strand
TTTCACTTTGTCCACAAAGCCTAACAACAAATCCCATTTCAGGTTCAGATGATTCACCAGATAAGCAGTGAGCTCTTCAGGGCCTTTGAGGAAATATTTCAGTAAAATCCACATCTGTGACATGCAGATAGCCCAGTCATACAGTGATTTGCCTGATCCTTTTCACTCTAAATGATTTTATTTTTTTCAGTTTGCACACATGCCAGTTCAGTCTTTGGATGTACAGTTCCTCCACGGTTCTAAACCAATGGGCAGAGTCTCCCGGCCACCGCTTCAGCCCCTCCTGGAGTGACTCTTTCATCTTCCAAGTCTCCAGGGTGGCCCCTATGCACCCGGCCTCTCCCCGATCTGTCAGTCCCTGGCCACCCAGACTGCTTCTCAGTCCCTATGGTTTGGCCTTTTCCAGAATGGCCCAGGAATGGGAATCCTACGTGGTGGCTTATTGTGTCTGGCTTCTTTCCCTCAGCAAAATGCATCTAGGATCAACCCACGTTCATCCGGGCATCACTGGCTCGTTCCCTTTTCTCACTGGGTCTTCCATTTGGAGGGAAGACCAGCCTTGCTCTCCCCATTCCCATGTTGAAGGCCATCCCCGAAGTCTCCGTGTATGAGTGACAATGAATTAAGCAGTGAGCATCTTATGTGGATGTCAGTTTTCAAATCAGTGGGTTCAATATCTGAGACACTTTGGGGACATGTGGTTGAAGTCCATTGAGCTTTGTGAGTCACTGCCCAACTGGCTATCAGT
>NW_016837330.1:0-4501 GCF_001698545.2 Rhinopithecus bieti | reverse complement strand
CTCGGGGCGTGGATTAGGGACATTATTAGCTGCCGCAGTGGCTGATGCAGGGGCGGGTTGGGTGAGCTATCCTGGGCTACAATGCCAGCAACCATGCCGACTGGCAGGCAGTTGGGGGTGCTTTAGGGGAACTGTCAAATAGCTGCACTGCCTCTGGGGGAAAGGGGAAAGTGGGGTAAGGGGTTGGTTGCGTGCACTAACCCGGGCGTTGACTGCCTGCGACGGGAGCAGGTTGAGGTGTTATTTGGGACTGTGTTGCTTGTGGTCCAGGCACGGGGCGGGTTTGGTAGGGTGCTGTTTGGTGCTGCAACTCCGGTGGCGGTGATGGGTTGTGGACACTATCAAGTGTTACACTGCCGGGTGCAGAGGAGTGGTTTGGGGGCGCTATCAGGGTTACACTGGCTGCAGCAGTCTCTGGGTGTGTTGTGGGCACAATCTGGGGGCTACGCTTGTCGGGCGGGGCAGGTTAGGGGTACTATCAGGGGGGCTGCTCTGCTGCTGCCAGCCGCGGGTTGTGGAGGTGGCCACGACAGTGGTGGCCTCTGAGGAAGGGCCCGGGCCCTTCTTCTCTTCCTGGACTCAAGGCTCTAGAGGGTGAACTCCTCCTGCTCGTGTTGGAGCGCGGAGGGCGCACAGAGTTTTCGCGGCAATCCCCTGAGCACTGCAGGGCCCCCGCACACACCGTGGTTCCCCGGCCCTTGCCCTCTTGCTCCATGTTGTGCCTGGGAGCCCCAGGCATGGAGTAGTGGGCACCACGGGGTCTCAGGGGCCTGTGGGTGGAGGAGTCAGGAATGGGAACTGGTACTTGGGTGGGGAGGACTGGCTGGGTCTGAGTTTCCGCTATTCTTGCTCCCCAAGGAGCTTTGAGCACTGTGGTGTCTCCAGTCCCCACCCCAGGTCAGGCGGCCAGCTTGGTCCAGGAGGAGAGGCTGGACTTTGGAGGGTGGGTGTGAGTGCCTTCGCTGAAACTGGCCCCTGCCACCCAGTGGCCAGCATGACGTGAGGCTCTGACACTGCCACCCACTTTCTGCATCCTGTCATAGGTTTTTCTGGCTTTGCCGGCCCAGCTGCTCCAAGCCAGGCTGGTGAAGGAGGAGTCTCCTGTGGTGAGCTGGAGGTTGGAGCCTGAAGATGGCACAGCTCTGCAATTCATCTGTGGTTGTGGCGGTGATGGTGATGGAGACTGCAGTTCAACAGGAGCAGTAGGAGGATACCCATGGAGGCCAGATGGTAGGAACTTTGGAGGGTGGGCAGGTGCATAGAGAGTGACAGCAGAGCTGATTCTGTTGGCATCGGCGCTAATGGTGGCAACAGCAGCAAGTCTAGGGGCCAGGAAGGGGGAGTAGGAGAACTTTGGGGCCCAGCCTGGCCTGGGGTGGGTAAGAAGCTGCCGGTTCTGTACCGCAGGCCTCAGTGACAGTGGTGGAGGTGCAGCCAGGGCAAGGAGGAGTCCTCTCCCTTCTCCTGCGGTCTGTGGAGGGTGCCCTCCTGCTAGTGTCTGAGCCAGGTGTGAGTGCCAGCATTGTCTCATTCTTAACAGAATTGAGGGGGCGACTATTTGTGTATCTTTTTGTTTTTTGTTGTGATAACCCTTGAGGGACAAAAGGCTGCTTTGGCTGGGTTTCAGTGTGGTGGGATCCCCATGTCAGACAAAGGGTGCTTTCCTGGCAAGGTGTGTGTTGGAGGGAGTTTACCAAGGGGAAGAAAGGGAACCTCCCAGGCAGGGGGCTGCTGTGGCAGATTCCCTGCCTCTGGGCACCCTTTGGGTCACCTGGTTTTCCCTGTGGAAGAGGCGAGGCTTAGACCGGTATCACCTGTATGGTCAAAGAGGCATCGTGACTGGGCCAGTTGATTTGACCTTGCTGCTGCTTCAGCCCACCTGCCCATGGTGTCACCTTGGAAAAGTGGAACCTCAGGCCACAGGGGCAGAGGCTTCTCTGGCAGGCTGATTGCTGTAGTGGATTCTGTTCTGCCTGCTGCTCAGGAGGGCTTCTATGGCCAGGAACTGATGCTGGGACTCTCCTGTTCGTGTCCTGCTGCCTCCGTGTTGTCTCGGGGTTCTCAGGGACTCTCAGATCTGTGAAGACAAAAAGGTTTCCTGGCTGGTTCGCGTGGTATGGTTGGGATCCCTTTTGCTACATGCCCCTCAAACACCCTAGTGCCTCTGGGGGAAAAGGGAATTTTAGATTTAATGGAGAATGTGTCTATGTTGGCTGCTTATTGTTAGCAAACTTCTGAACAATTCTAAGGTCATGGCAGAACGGTCGCCTCTTGTTGAGTAGACTCCAGCTCCACTGGAGAAGAGACGAGCTTACCTGGGCTGTGTTTTCTTGCTAGCTTGAGGGTTGGAAACACTAGGTTTTTGTCTCCGTTTCCAGTTGAGTTAGGAAAGTGCCATGCATTGCCACAAAACAATTCCTTCAGTTCTGGAGTCCTTGGACTGTTATCTTACTAGCACCTTCCAGCATTCTCCTTTCAGTGAGATAATAAGGGAGGGTTCCTACTCTAAAGGGAAACGGAATGGTATTTTTATATTGTGTGACAAGAAATACAAAATAATTCTGAAAATTTAGTGATTCTTCTTTTAAATTTAGAAACCCTGTATTTATATTTATAATATTTAAAACTATTAAAAATTAAGATGTCATAATTAAGATAATCTTTTAACGTTTTACATGAATTAGCATTTAGCAGATGACCATAACAAATTATTTGAATTATGTTACATTAATTGCCAATACAGATTTCTTTCTGGTTATTACAAATCTGTTTGCAAAATTTTGTTTTGTTATTTATTAAATTTTTGTATAATTAGTTGCTACATTGCAGGTATAGGAACTTCTAATATTAAGCGTGATTACAAATACTTCAGTTTTCATGTCTTTTTATTAATAGTCTAAACTTACAGAATGCTTTGTGCATTATGGTAACTTTTTTTAGTATGAATTATCATTTGAAAAACGTTAAGAACATAGCTTTCCCATGTTATTTATCTTTTTGAGGTGGAGTCTCACTCTGTTGCCCCGGCTGGAGTGCAGTGGCACGACCTCGGCTCACCGCAACCTCTGCCTCCTGGGTTCAAGCGATTTCTCCTGCCTCAGCCTCCTGAGTAGCTGGGATTACAGGCACGGGCCACCACGACTGTCTAATTTTTGTGTTTTTGGTAGAGATGAGGTTTCACCACATTGGTTATGCTGGTCTCGAACTCCTGACCTCAGGTGATCCACCTGTCTTGGCCTCCCAAAGTGCTGGGATTGCAGGTGTGAGCCAGCATGCCCAGCCTATTTATTTTAGATACAGGGTCTTCCTCTGTTGACCAGGTTGAAGTGCAGTGGTGTAGTCATAGCTCACTGCAGGCTCAAAGGATCCTCTTGCCATGGCTTCCCAAAGTGCTGGGATTACAGGCATGGGCCACTGTGCCTGACCTAAATTGTAATAATTTTATAGTTTGCCTCAAACGAGGGCTGACATCTGAGCAAGGTCTGCTGGGGGCCTCCCACATGCAGGCAGTCTCTCTGCTGTGCCCTCCACCAGCACTGAGGGCCACTTGCCCATAGGCACCCCTCTCCTTTCCTCTCTGGGGAAGGCCAGAAGTGACTTTTGAGGTGACCTGAGGGACTTTGTCTGGAAAAGGGTGTGAAGCTGAAGCTGATGGCCTCAGTGCCCAAAGGGGAACACTTCACACTGGCGTTTGGAAGCCACAGGCCTGACAGTGGGGTCCTGGTCTTGGGGCGTCTCAGTCACCTGGCCACCCATTCCCCCCTCACCTAGCAGGCTGCCCACACCCCCTTCTGTCTGTCTGTGCTCAGCCAATCAGGCAAGCCAAGGTTATAGCCCTCCCTGCCCTGGGCCCTGGCTCCATGAAGCACCATGGGCCTTGGAAGACCTCCCCAATTCATCCTGTCTCCCCAGTATCTTCCGCCAAGGCAGAAGTTTCCCTGGGCCCCTGCTCTGGCTGCTTCCTTGGCACAGTTTGTAGCTGTGCCTGACACAGCCCACCTACCTGACTTCTGTCCCAAACCCACAGCCAGGCCATGTGACAGCCGCTGCCTGTGCCCAAACATTCATCCAGCCCCACCCAGGACAGCCAGACAGGCACTCACACACCCTCACCCACACACCCTCACCTGCCTGGCCCTGGCGCGCCCCCACCCCACCCTCCCTCTAAATCTACTGGGGCAGCAGCTTCCCCTACATTCCTCTTGCTCCACCTCCTAGAGCTGCGTCAGACACAGATTCCCACGCCCTTGGCAGGTTGGTCATGGCCCTGGCAGGTCTGAGGACAGGATGGGTACAGGACTGTGTGCAGCATAGAAAGGTCAGGAAGTGCAGCCTCCTACTCTATGCCAGCTGCCAGCGCCTGGAGCTTTCTAGGCTGATGGGGACAAAGAATGCACCAGAGGGGACAGTGACCGTTGTCCCCGGGTTGGTCCACCATGGGACTGATGGGAGGTTCACAGATGTACTGATTGCCCTGTTGCATTGGTCCTCAGGGGCAGGT
>NW_016837329.1:0-628 GCF_001698545.2 Rhinopithecus bieti | reverse complement strand
TACCTATATCTAACTATTATGTCTCTATTTCATACCTACATCTATTATATCTATTATGTCTATATTTTATACCTATATCTATTACGACTATATTATATCCCTAAATCTAATATATCTATTATGTCTATATTTTATACCTCTATCTCTTATATCTATTATGTCTATATTTTATACCTATATCTATCTTACCTATTATGTGTATATTTCATATCTATATCTATTATATCTATTATGTCTATATTTTATACCTAAATCTGTTTTATCTAGTATGTCTATATTTTATACCTATATCTGTTATGTCTATTTTATGTATATTTTATACCTACAACTATTATATCTATTTTATCTAAATTTTATACCTATATCTATTTTATCTTTATTTTACAACTATATCTATTATATCTATAATATTTATATTTTATAACTATATCTATTTTATGTATATTTTATACCTATATCTATTATATGTATATTTTATACCTATATCTAGTATATCTATATTTTAAACGTTTACATATTATATTTATTATATCTATATTTTATACCTATATCTATTATGTATATATTTTATACCTCTATCTATTATGACTATTTTGTCTATATTTTACAACTATATCTACTATATCTC
>NW_016837328.1:0-4216 GCF_001698545.2 Rhinopithecus bieti | reverse complement strand
GAAAAAACACATTTAATAGTTTTCTGCTGTATAAAAGAGACACATTCACTTTATGTCAAAACAAGAGTCACTCAATTTTAATACAACTATCTCAATTTATAAATTAACATTCTCCCCCACTGCCCACACATAGTCTTTTACAGTATTGATTAGAGAAGCAAAAGTTGCTGCTACAATTCTCTTTCTGCATTTTAATATAAACAATCATCAGTCTTTTCTTCATAGACTGCAGTGTGGACATCATCATCAGAATGTACCAGAGCTGAGTGTGCAAAGTTTACAAAGATTAGCAATATCAAAAGTTTGGAGATTTTTGAAATTCATGCTGCCTGCAAAGAACTATGTAAAAACTCAATCACTATAGAGGACCACACAGTAACTCAGGCACGAAGTTACATGGTTGTGTGATTGGTTTGGGAGAAGGAACAGAAAGCACTTCCACCAACCTAGATGCCTGACCAAAATTAATGCAAAACCTCAGAAGCTACAAAAAAGTTTATATACCTAAATTAAAATTGGTGTCCACAGCAGTGGTCAGCAAAGTGCCTGTGGAGCGCAAATTGGTAAATATTTTAGGCTCTGCAGGTCATATGGTCTCTGTTAAACAATATGTAAATGAATGGGTGTGGCTGTGTTCCAATAAAGATTTATTTATAAAAAGAGGCAGCATGTTAAATCCAGTCAGCAAGCTATAATGTACCAACCTCTGGTCTAACACTAACCAAACACCTCTTAATAAGCCAAGAAACAGTGTGTCCTCTTGGGCCAGAAGCGGTGACTCACGCCTGTAATCCCAGCATTTTGGGAGGCTGAGACGGGCAGATCACCTGAGGTCAGGAGTTTGAGACCATCCTGGCCAACATGGTAAAAACCTGCTTCTACTAAAAATACAAAAATTAGCCAGGCGTGGTAGCAGGCGCCTGTAATCCCAGCTAATGGGGAGGCTGAAGCACGAGAATCACTTGAACCCAGGAGGCAGAGGTTGCAGTGAGACGAGATCGCGCCATTGCACTCCAGCCTGGGCAACAAGAGAGAAACTGCGTCTCAGAAAAAAAAAAAAAAGGAAATAAAAATATACAAAGTGAAAATGAAGAAATTAAACTGCCCTTATTTGGCAGTGACATTACTGTCTATGCACAAAATTCCAAAAATCTACAAAAAAGCTTCTAGTACTAAAAATGAGTTTAGCAAGGTTGTAGAATCCAAGGTCAGCATGTAACATAAAATCATCTTCCTATATCCTAGCAATGACCAACTGGAAATCGAAAAGTATCATTCGCAACAGCACCACAACACATGAAATAAATATATAAGATTACAAAATACATGCAAGATCCAATTGCTAAAAACTACAAAACACTGATGAAAAATCTAAGAAGGTCTAAATAAATAGATATACCATGGTCATGGCTCGTTATTAAAATGTCAATTGCCTCCTGATTTCCAGCTTCAATGCAATGCCAATCAAAAACCCAGCAGGCTGAGCACGGTGGCTCACACCTGTAAGCCCTACACTTTGGGAGTTCACGGTGAGAGGATCACTTCATCCCAGGAGTTTGAGACCAGCCTGGGCAACATAGAGAGATCCTCTCTCTATAAAAACAAAAAAATTAGCCAGGCATGGTGGTGCATGTATGTGAGCCCAGTTACTTGGGAGGCTGAGGTGGGATAATCACTTGGGTCAAGGCTGCAGTGAGCAGTGATCCTGCCACTGCGTTTCAGCCTGGGCAACTGAGTGGGACCCTATCTTTCTTTCTTCTTTTTTGAGACGAGGTCTTGCTCTGTCGACCAGGCTGAAGTGAAGTGGTGCAATCGCAGCTCACTGCAACCTCCATCGACCGGGTTCAAGCAATTCTCCTGCCTCAGCCTCCCAAGTAGCTGAGATTACAGGTGCCCGCCACCATGCCCAGCTAATTTTTCTATTTTTAGTAGAGACGGGGTTTCGCCATGTTGGCCAGGCTGGTCTTGAACTTCTGAACTCAAGTGATCCACCCGCCTCGGCCTCCCAAAATGCTGGGATTACAGGCATGACCCACCGTGCCAGGCCATGAAACAAACTTTCTTCCACCCACAGCTTTCTCTTGTCTCCCCATTTACAGCAGTAAGACAGCCTAACCTGGGAAAGACAGAGAGAGAGAGGGAAGCTACTTCCAAATGGATGCCTGTCCCCATCAGTAATAACCAAGTCTATTCAAGTGCTAGATGTTAACTTTAAAAGAAGGGAACATCAAAAGTCCAAGTTTCAGACAGGCACGGTGGCTCACGCCTGTAATCCCAGCACTTTCGGAGGCTGAGGCGGGTGGATCACGAGGTCAGGAGTTCGAGACCATCCTGGCCAATATGGTGAAACCCCATCTCTACTAAAAATACAAAAGTTAGCAAGACATGGTGGTGCGTGCCTGTAGTCCCAGCTACTCGGGAGAGGCAGAAGATTTGCTTGAACCCGGGAGGCAGAGGTTGCAGTGAGCCAAGATCGCACCACTGAACTCCAGGATGGGTGACAGAGGGAGATTCCTTCTCAAAAAAAAAAGTCCAAGTCTCTTTGCCTAGCTTTGTCAGGAATGTTTTTACCCTCACTCGGTAAGTGTCACCAAATATAATTTTTAAAGGTTTACCCACATCTATAAGTTTGATCAAACATAATGTTTAAAGGTTTACTATAATCTGTTCATAAGAAAACTATTGGAAAGATGGAATAAAATATACAGAAAATGTCCTTAACAGGTAAATATTTATTTTTCTTTTTTTATTATTATACTTTAAGTTCTGGCGTACATGTGCAGAACGTGCAGGTTTGTTGCATAGGTACACACGTGCCATGGTGGTTTGCTGCACCCATCAACTTGTCATCTACATTAGGTATTTCTCCTAATGCTATCCCTCCCCTAGTCCCCCAACCCCCAACAGGCCCCAGTGTGTGATGTTCCCCTCTGTGTGTCCATGTGTTCTCACTGTTCAACTCCCACTACAGGTAAATATTTCTAGAATGTATCTACTCCATCGGGTACTGTAAGTATTCCAAACTGTGCTGGTATAGCCGCTTTAAATCACTGCTTTCTTCTGTAAATGGTGGCACCTTTAAAGTGTTATCTTGAAGGGGAAGTGAGTGATTTGCTCATGTCTCTGTACTGAACCAACACTGTTAACACCCAGTCCAGTTCTACCTTAAACAAGTCTGAGAAATACAGACATAATCCACACTTGTTATTTCTCAAGACTAAGGTAAAATAAAGAAAGTCGGAACTAACTCATATCCTCTTATGACTGATGTACTGAAAACAATCCATCTCTCACCATTTCCTAAATACCATAGTCACAAAGAGCTCTACCCCACCAAGCACTCTGCGAGTCCCACTCTCAAAGGAAGACTCACAGGTGACTGAGAAGATAAACTCGCTATTGTTTCCATTATCCTTCAGTTTACACGACCTAAGAAATGCATTACCATAAGACTCACAAGTCTCAGGGCCCCTTCTTTATGAAAGAAATAGCTAAGCCTCTATACTCAGAAGCATCAGACTTTTAAGAATGCTTAAGTCATGTAAAAACGTATCAAAATTATTATCATTACAGCTACCAGGAAATAGCTACCTAATTCATGTTAAATACTGCAGTTAAGTACCTCACAGTTTCATTCATCCCTAAAAACACTGCAAAGCATGTTACTAACCCTTATGGAGTAGGAAACTGAAGCTCTGAGAGGCTATGCAACTAGTCAATGGAAATGTGGGGATCTGAACTCTACCTAGCTCCAAAGGGTGTACGTTTTCTAAAATGTCTAATATTTTTCCAATTTCACAATGGAGGGAGAGTTGTCACTACAATTTTAATAATTTCACCAGCTGGGTGGGATGGCTCAGGCCTGTAATTCCAACACTGTGGGAGGCTGAGGTGGGAGGATGGGTTGGGTTCCCAGCCGACAACTGGGAAACAGTGAGATTCTGACTCTAAAAAAATAATAATTTCACCAAAAGGGGGGGATTTCCAAATCGGAATCTCTTGTTGAAATCCTTAGAGCACTAGTTAAGCCCCACTTCTTTAAATAAATAATAACCGACAGTTTTTTTTTTAAAGTTAGAAATCCTTTTAAAGTAAATTTCATCACAGATCGGCAAGTGAATTGTCATTTTGGACAAGTCCCTAGAGTTAGTGGCTCTATCCTGTGTACGCTAGCTACCACTAGGCAGTAAAAATAATTTACCCAATTCAAACACAT
>NW_016837327.1:0-4213 GCF_001698545.2 Rhinopithecus bieti | reverse complement strand
GACTATTGAGAGAGGTTTCTTATAAATGATAAGATTATGAGTAATTTCACTTTTCATGTTTCGTAATTTTTTTTTACAATTAGAATATATTCCCTTATAATCAGAAAATATAAGCATTGTTTTAAAAGATAGTTGGATATAAAATATATTTTCATACTTCTAAAAATATCGTAGAAGGGTTGGGGAGGGAAAACCTCTGGCTAATTAGATATTCTGAAAGAAAAAAAATGGTGTTCTGAAAATGGCCAGTGCAGCTGAACAAGTAAGATTTGTGGTGGTGGTGGTGGTGGTGGTGGTTCTTCCTTGCTGCCACCACTTTCCAAGGGAGTTCTGTTTTGGGTCTAGCTTCCTGAATTGATTAATGGCAGACTTCTCTAGGACATTTCTTTACAGAAGTATTTGAGAACTCTATGGATGTGAGATTTCCCTTAAGTCTCTAGTTAATAATTAGCCCTGAGTATACCACCAATTGACATAAAGGTTTTTTTCACGCACTTGTGGGGGATTTGTTTTGGAGCTTGACATTTCTGTGTACTAGCTACTGAATTGGGAGAAGAAAGGAGTGCAGTGTCTTCAGGGCCTTGTTAAAAATCAGATCCACAGCCTGAGCCAGTGAAGCTCTGGTTTTATAGAAGTGATGCCTTAGCATCCGTTCTCAATTGTACCCTCTGCCCTTGCGTCTGTTTACAAGAAAAATCTGTAACTACCAGTCAATTTAATACTCATACGTCCCTACGGAGTTTTGTGAAATTAAAATATAAGTAATTTCTTTGCTCTATGAAATCTGATAGTATTGTTTTGTTTGTACAGGAAATAGCACAAATGTTTGTCAGAGTTGGGATGTGTGAACAAGCAGTGACTGCATTTTTGAAATGTAGTCAACCAAAGGCAGCGGTAGATACCTGCGTACATCTCAACCAAGTAGGAACTGAAACTTCCTGTCTGTGCAGCTTGTTGTCTTAGGAATTTTTAAGTCAAGCCAAATTAAAGTCACCCTAGTGATCTTTTAAAGATGATTGGCAATGTAAGGGTTGGAGAGCCTGACATGAATTTTATGAAAGGAGCCAGGCAGGTATTCTCTTAATTGAGGACCAAGAAAGTTGCACTTACCTCTTAAAGTGCTACCGTGAGGGGTGACCCACTTATAGCCAGCTCAGTATAGGAGCATGAACAAACCCTGTGCTTTTAGTCTGGCAAGTTTTTGTCTGGAAGTAATTTCATAATTTTCTGCGTTTTATTAGGGTTGGGTTTTGTTTCCAAAGAAGGACCAGTTAATAGTCGGTCATTGCCTGAGGAAGGAATCGAGTTACTTTATCAATATTTATTTTGGCAAATCTGTTTTCCTTTTCCTTTATAGAAAACATACATTTGATATTTTTAAGAGCTGAAATTAAACTAAAAGTACAGAGTTATTACAGAAACTACTGACAATCAATGTATTCTTTTAATATTTTCTTGAAGTATTTTAAGACCTCATTTGCTTTATAAAATAATTTTAAATGTAAAATCTAGTAGGATATTTTCACAACTGAAATTGCATATTTTGTTTTACTATAAAATGTAAACAAGTATATCTTTTTCTTGCTGGATGTTTTGTAAGATGAGAATTACAAGATTAATATGATTATAAACTTTGAAACTTTCATTTTCACATGTATTTCTTAAGCAAATCAGAGTCTTAGAGATCACTTAATCATTTTGACGTATGCTTATAGAACTTGTGTTGCTGTGATTTTAAATGCTATTTTTAAAATATAACCATTTTTAATTTGGAAATTTGGCTTTTATTATAAAGTTTAAGCTTTCTTGTGTGAATTTTATGATATATGTGACTGTAAATACTTGGGTGACTGAATGGTGTAATTTTTCTCCTAGTGGAACAAAGCTGTTGAATTGGCTCAAAATCATAATATGAAAGAAATTGGATCTCTGTTAGCTAGGTATGCATCTCATTTACTGGAAAAGAATAAAACTTTTGATGCCATAGAACTCTATCGGAAAGCCAATTACTTTTTGGATGCTGCTAAACTGATGTTTAAGGTAATGTAAAAATCTTAGTGAATATTTGATTTGTCCAGTCACAATATTTTAATATATGAAAGAGCACATTCTCCATTTTCTTTGGAAACAAATATTTATTACAGCAAAACCACTCTGGTTTTATTGCTTCTGTATACATTATTTTAGTGTTACTGCCTTTTACCAACAAAGATGTTTATTAATATTAGCAACTTACTAATACCTAAATAATTGTATGTTGAATACTGGAGTTTAAGAGTTAAAGAAAGTGCTGAAACTACAAAGAACAAATTTCTACAACAGGGAATTAAATTTTGTTGATAATAGAGTTTTGAGTTCTTTTAAATGTACAAGTTTTAAATATTATACTTTACATAATATTTATTTGGAGGGAAGATAATTACTATAGTATTAGTGTATACACATTTTACATTCTATTCTATTCCTGTTTAATTTAATGAAAAGGAAAATTTCTCTCAAAATCATTTAAATAAGTTTCAGCTTCTGAAGAATGCACTGTGTTAACACCATGATTTCTTTGTGTACTTGGAACTTTATTTTAAAAATCTTTGTGTTATGGAAAATACCAGCATTTCATCAACACTTTCTTTATTCTGATGTAGTTATCTAACAGCACCTCTCATTTTCTAAGAGTGATCTGAGTTCCAACTCCTAGGGCTAAATACTAAGGAAAGAACTAAATATATATAGGTACTAATGAAAAGAAGATAGGTTTTAAAGTATTTATCTTAAATAGGTGGTATTTGTATTCCATCTTACTGATTTTCCTCCTTTTTTAGGGAATCAAATTTGTTAGTTTTGGAAATGATTATATTTGTACAAATATAGATAAGAAGTAACTTCCCTCAATTTTTAAAAATGTTTAAGGTTGCAGATGAAGAGGCAAAGAAAGGAAGTAAACCTTTACGTGTCAAGAAGCTCTATGTAATGTCAGCCTTACTTATAGAGCAACACTATGAACAGGTGAAGAATGCCCAGCGAGGAAAAGTTAAAGGAAAAAGTTCAGAGGTAAAGTAGCAGGTTAAATAACATTAAATCATCCGAAGTGTTTAAGAAAAAAGAGAAAGAGACTGTCAGACTTCTCTTATGGACAGGTCATTTAATTTGCGTGTCTGCATTTGTTTCTTTAAATGATATGAAGAAAAATAATGACTGACTTAGAATTAGTATTCAAATTTAGAAATTTCTACGTAGAAATATTGAAATTGTTTTTCTGTAATACGAATCTGTAGTCTTTGCTTTAATGTCTTATTGTTGTTAAAAAATTTTACTTACCTGGGAAATCCTCCTTTTCTCATCAGTGAGTTTTAAAACTTTCCTAGATATATTATTTTAATGCGTAAAAGAATGTCTGATTAACTTAAAATCTAATTAGTTATGTTTTAAAATTTATTCATACCAGTTTAACAAACTATGAATTATACTAAAAAATGAAGTCTGTTTTGGGTGCAGTGGCTCACACCAGTAATCTCAGTGACTAGGGAGGCTTAGGTGGGAGGATCACTTGAGTCCGTGAGTTTGAGACTGCAGTGAGCTATGACCATGCAACTGCTTTCCAGCTTGGGTGACAGTAATACCTCATCTCTTAAAAAAAAGTCTGTAATCATAGTTTAGTAATGATAAAATCTGCTCGTTTAGATACTTTAATGACTGTTGTTATTCGGGAGTTGATGCTGTGTGTGTGTTTGTACTGATGCAAAGTGTGGGCTGACTTTACTTGTAGGCCACTTCTGCCTTGGCTGGTTTGCTGGAAGAGGAAGTTCTATCTACAACAGATCGTTTCACAGATAATGCATGGAGAGGGGCAGAGGCTTACCACTTCTTTATACTTGCACAGAGGCAGCTCTATGAGGGATATGTGGACGCTGCACTGAAGACAGGTGGGCGTGTCACCTAATGTGTATAGTGTGTCTGAATATTATAAATTGAGTGTGAAGGGCCAGCTTCTTCAATTTGCCTTTATGTGGCCTTCAATAACATTTTTTCCTATGGATTTATTTTCTTACGTTTGAGATTATGCTATATATAATTTGTCTTAGGCATTCCCATTTTTGAAGTTTTTTTTTAATGCAGAGAAAACACATAGCTCACAGAAATGTCAGAAATTTGAGATAAGCAAAAAGAACGTGTATAGCATTCATATGGCTAGCCATTCAAAGTTAAATACTTCATA
>NW_016837326.1:0-1267 GCF_001698545.2 Rhinopithecus bieti | reverse complement strand
ATGGTGGTGGGTGCCTGTAACCCCAGCTACCAGGGAGGATGAGGCAGGAGAATAGCTTGACCTGGGAAACAGATGTTACAGTGAGCTGAGATCACACCACTGCACTCCAGCCTGGGCGACAGAGCAAGACTTTGCCTCAAAAAAAAAAAAAAAGAATATATAGTTCCAGATAATTGGAGGAAGGGTATTGAACGTTACCAATGCAAAGAAATGATAAATGTTTGAGATGGCGGATATGCTAATTACGCTGATCACATACATTACATGTATTATAACATCACTATGTATACTCCATACATATGTACAGTACACAATTATGTGTCAATTAAAAAAGAAAAAGCTGAACTTAGATTGGAATGGCTATGAAGTAGCTAGCTTTTTCATATTTTGATGTAGACCCTAGGCATTTATTTTAAGTAAACTACCCTTGGCTTCAGGAAATGTGTAGTATTTGAATTTTAGCCTTGCATTTTATAATACAGAGAAGTAAAACTGTAGGCTTGCTTTGGATACAGTCATAGGGGTTTGCAGTGATGACCTTTTTATGTAATAAGGGGAAATATATCTTAATTAATAGGCATACATGCTCATTTTTCTTCCTCGTACACATTTTTAGTTGTTGTCCAGGCATTGTGATACTTATGTAAACAGTATGCAATATCTTAGGTAGGAATCAGAATTTTAAGGTAAGAATACTTAGAGTTATATATTTTTCAAACTTTCAAACTGGACATTTTACATGTCCATTATATAACTGTAATTAAAGTTTCACAAAGACAATACCTGTCTTTAATATGGGTGATGCGCTAGCATTTTTGTTTTTTGTTTTTTTTTTTTTGGAGACAGGGTCTCATTGTCTCCCAGGCTGGAGTGTGGTGGTACGATAATGGCTCACTGCAGCCTCAGCCTCATAGGCTTAAGAGATCCTCCCACTTCAGCCTCCCAAGTAGCTGGGACCACAGGTGTACAACACCATGCCCAGCTAACGTTTAAAATTTTTTGCAGAGACAGGACCTCCCTCTGTTGCTCAGGCTGGTCTGGAATTCCTGGGTTCAAGTGATTCTCCTGCTTCATCTTACCAAAGTGCTGTGATTACAGGCATGTGCCGCTGCCTGACCTCATATAAGTGGGATGATGACTTGAGCCTAGGAGTTCCAGACCAGCCTGGGTAACATGGCACAAGACCCTGTCTCTACAAAAACTAAAAAAATTAACTGGGCATGTGGGACCTGCCTGTGGTCCCAGCTACTCCAGGAGGCTGAGGCAG
>NW_016837325.1:0-630 GCF_001698545.2 Rhinopithecus bieti | reverse complement strand
CTGATAAAGGAAAATTCATCAGTTCAAAACGTGAAAGAAGCTTTCTGAGAAACTTCTTTCTGATCAGTGAGTTCATCTCACAGACTTACAACTTAGACCTCAGGAAGCAGTTTGCTAACACTCTTTTCGTGGAAACTGCAAAGTGATATTTGGGAGCCCATAGGGGCCAATGGTGAAAAAGGAAATATCCTCACATAATAACTAGAGAGAAGCCTTCTGAGAGATTGCTTTCTGATGTGTGACTTCATCACACAGAGTTCCACCCTTCCCTTCTTGGAACAGTTTGCTAACACTGTTGTCGTGGATTCTGCAAGGTGATATTTGGGAGCCCATAGGGGCCCATGGTGAAAAACGAATTATCCTCACATAATAAGTAGAGAGAATCATTCTGAGAAATTGCTTTCTGATATGTGACTTCATCACACAGAGTTCCACCCTTCCCTTCTAGGATCAGTTTGCTAACACTGTTGTCATGGATTCTGCAAAGTGATATTTGGGAGCTCAGTGAGGGCTATGGTGGAAAATGAGATATCCTCTAATTAAAACTGGGAAGAAGCCTTCTGAGAAACTGCATTGCCATATGGGAATGGAACTCAGAGAGTTACACGTTTCTCTTCAGTGATCAGTTTG
>NW_016837324.1:0-389 GCF_001698545.2 Rhinopithecus bieti | reverse complement strand
CAGTTTCTCAGAAGGCTTCTTTCCAGTTTTGATCTGAGAATATATCCTTTTTCATCATAGCCCTCAATGAGCCCCAAATATCACTTTGCAGAATCCACGACAACAGTGTTAGCAAACTGTTCCAAGAAGGGAAAGTTGGAACTCTGTGTGATGAAGTCACACATCAGAAAGCAATCTCTCAGAAAGCTTCTCTCTAGTTTTTATCTGAGGATATTTCCTTTTTCACCATGGATCCCAAAGGGATCCCAAATATCACTTTGCAGATTCCACAAAAAGAGTGTTAGCAAACTACTTCCTGAGGACTAACTTGTAAATATGTGAGATGAATTCAAAGTTCACCAAGAATTTTCTCAGAAATCTTCTTTCACGTTTTCACTGATGATATTTCC
>NW_016837323.1:0-200 GCF_001698545.2 Rhinopithecus bieti | reverse complement strand
GGAGATCCCTGTCGTGATTGTTTTTCTCTCCAAACCTGCTTCGGTTGGAACCCATTTCGTCCGGGGTGGGGGAGCTTCAGGGCGCCTGGTGGGGTCTCAGGACTCCGCTTCAGATCCGATTCAGGACCGCTCCGGGGGAGAATGGATGGGCTGAGCACATCCACTGAGGCAGGCAGGATCTCGCTGCAGCCCACAATCAT
>NW_016837322.1:0-201 GCF_001698545.2 Rhinopithecus bieti | reverse complement strand
AGAATCGCTGCCGCCATGGCTAGTCAGTCGCAGGGGATTCAGCAGCTGCTGCAGGCCGAGAAGCGGGCAGCCGAGAAGGTGTCCGAGGCC
This sequence comes from Rhinopithecus bieti, assembly GCF_001698545.2. Classification (NCBI taxonomy): domain Eukaryota; kingdom Metazoa; phylum Chordata; class Mammalia; order Primates; family Cercopithecidae; genus Rhinopithecus; species Rhinopithecus bieti. The sequence continues at coordinate 111 of NW_016837322.1, read as the reverse complement.
TGTAAAAGAAAGAACCGGAGGCTGAAGCAGGCCAAAGAAGCAGCTCAGGCTGAAATTGAACGAGTACTGCATGCAGAGGGAGAAAGAATTCAAGGCCAAGGAAGCTGCGGC
>NW_016837321.1:0-4844 GCF_001698545.2 Rhinopithecus bieti | reverse complement strand
GTTCATTCATGATTTGGCTCTCTGTTTGTTTGTTACTAGTGTATAAGAATCCTTGTGTTTTTGCACATTGATTTTGTATCCTGAGACTTTGCTGAAGTTGCTTATCAGCTTAAGGAGATTTGGGGCTGAGATGATGGGGTTTTCTAAATATACAATCATGTCATCTGCAAACAGGGACAATTTGACTTCTTCTTTTCCTAACTGAATACCCTTGATTTCTTTCTCTTGCCTGATTGCCCTGGCCAGAACTTCCAACACTATGTTGAATAGGAGTGGTGAGAGAGGGCATCCCTGTCTTGTGCCAGTTTTCAAAGGGAATTTTTCCAGTTTTTGCTTAGATTTGTGTGATCGCAAAACTGTTTTAGTTCGAGAATGATGGAAATTGAATAAAAACAAATAATCCAAATCACATTTCTCAAACATAATTAATAACTGCTCTTTTTGTTCGTCTCAATTTACCTTAATTTTAAAATGTATTCTACATGCTTTTCTTAAGTAGAAGGGAATACAATTGTGAGACAGGAAAGCTTTTTATGTTATGGATTAATTGATGACTTTTTCAGCTTTCATAATCCAGACAGAACATGTCATCAATTCCTGTTTGGAGTTTCCACAAACTTCTTTATTGCTGTCTAAATACTTCTGTTACATTGCTTACATTGTTATGTATGTCTGCCTCCCATTACGTTGTGAGCACTCCCAGAGTTTATCTTAGTTCCTAGCGCGTAATGAGTGCCCAATAGATTGCTGAATCAATGAATGAATACCCAGATGGAAATCAGAGTAAAGAGTATGAGAAAAAGGCGATGAGTAAATTAATTAAACTCTTCTGATTATGTTGCAGTATGACTAATTTTTTAGGATAGTTCAGTAGTCATATTTTTGGCACTATATTATAGGGCAGAATGTGGTTTACTCAAAATGATTGTTTAATTATGCACACTTGAAACATGTGCAGCTTAATTAACAATTGTTGATCTTAAATCATCCAGATAAATATATTAACTTTTGAATATATGCTAATCCTATGCATAGGTACATTATTAGTCTAAGCAACTTAATAGTTTTCTTGAATTATTTTTTTCCAAAGTACTACAAGCATAGTATTTTTTATTATAAATGTATTAGCCCATTTTAAAAAGTCAGATTTTAAAAAAATGTTAAAACCTCTCTCCAAAATATTTTACTTTCCCATTGAGAGAGGCATAAGTGGGATCAATGTGATTGCTGGGTTTGGCAAGGCAATTAAAAATTCTGACTTAAGAAGCAATGTTCTATAACCTTGAAAACCTCAAGTTCTTTTCGATAAAATAAAGATAAGTATACTTGGAAGGTTAAGTTGCTTTTAAGTCAAATTGTTAAAATCCTGTAATATCAGGAATATTAATATGGGATTGTATATCTTATATGTGTATAAATGCACATTTGCAATGCTTGGAAATTATCATTTATAATTTCTTATTTTTAAAAATGGTCTTTGGAAGCCTAAACAATATTTTAAAATTTATGTATTAATGATTATAGTGCTTTTAAATTTTTGGCAACAGCACCTTTAGCATCTATCCCTCTCCCTGTTGCCAATGTGGACACCTTTTTTTTTTTTTCACATTTCAGTTATAATTAATTTAAAAATGGAAGTTGGTAATTGTTTTAACATTTGTTAACTTGATTCTCATTCTTGAAGGACAGTTTGTTTTTAATTTTATTGTAAACTGATATTATAATTGTATATATTTATGGCATACAAAGCTATGATGTATGTGTATAATGTGAAATGATTAAATCAAGCTAATTAACATATCCATCACATCAACTACTTATTTTCTGTGGTGAGGACATGTTTTTTGTTTGTTTTTTAAGTTTCAGTTTTTGGAAAGAGTGCTAGACTTGAAACTGAATTAATAGCCACACTCTATCTGTGTTTCTGTATTGTGAATTTCAGCAAATTCCCTAGTCTTTGAAAACATTATTTCTTCATCTATCCAAATAGATTAAGACTAGATATTTCACACCAATTTTGCTAAAATTTAATCTGATTGTATGTTGAAATTATAGCAGATACAGAATAAATAACCAATTTTTTTAGTAATCCATTTCTTCATAACTTACTTCCTATGGTATTCCACACAGTAGCTTTTCCAAATGCCTTTCGTTTTCCAAGCCCTTAAAGACATGCTGCATAATTTTGTCTTGTAAGTTTGAAAACAAAACAGGTATAAAACCCCACATACTTCATTTACTCTATTTTCACTTCCCCACCACAATCACAGACACACACACATAAACACTCACTTTTATACACCAAGAGAAGAGGCATTTTAGAGAGATGACTTGTGCATAACCTCTACAGAGAACAGGTAGGTAAGACATTGAATACATACTATCTATACTCCCTCATTGTGGAAAATACAAGGTCTATTAATAAAGAGGCATGCCATATAAATACTCAGGTTTTATTAGGCTAGTTTTAAAATACTCTCCTTCCCCAAGTTCAGGGCTGCTCTGGCTACCAGGTGAGGGCAAATGCTTCTGCAGGGCCTCTGTTTATATTATAATTTAAGTCATCTCAAATTAGGCATGTCAATACCATTCTGGTAGCATAACCTCACTCAATCCTATGAAAGAAATACCTGCCATTATGAGCAATTGGCTAACAGTATGCTGTGTAAATACCTCTGTTACGTTGTTTACAGTGTTGTACATGTCTTTGATATGGCTTGGCTGTGTCCCCACCCAAATCTCATATTGAACTGTAGTTCCCATAATCCCCATGTGTCATGGGAGGGATCCGGTGGAAGGTAATTTAATAATGGGGTGGTTACCCTCATGCTGCTCATGCTGTTCTGATAGTGAGTTAGTTCTCATGAGATTTGTTGGTTTTATAAGGGGTTTCCACCTTTGCTGGGCTCTCAGTCTTCTCACTCCTACTACCATGTGAAGAAGTACGTGTTTACCTCCCCTTCTGCCATGATTGTAAGTTTCCTAAGGCCTCCCCAGCCATACAGAACTGAGTCATTTAAACCTTTCCTTTATAAATTACCCAGCATCAGGTATTTTCATAGTAGTGTGAAAATGAACTAATACAGTCTGCTTCCCATTACATTGTGAGGACTTCCAGAGTTTATCTTAGTTTCTAGCATTGTGCTAGTAGTAGATCTCAATAGATTGCCCTCTTCTGGAACCAGAAGGCCAGCTACAGGGTCCCAGGAGTACCCCACAGGTATTTATTCTGAATTCTGCAGCTCCTCAAATATTAATCCCATATGCAGGGGCCTGGGCCTACATTAATCCCCTCCAGGTTCCAGTACTCAGTCATGTTGGCACTGCCTTCCAAGGCCCATCTCAGGCACCAGAGGAGGACTTAAAACTTTCAAGGAAGGCAGGTCAAAGAATAGGAGACCCCTGAGGTACAGGGCAGGAAAAGAAGCCTTACTTGTCCAGGTTACTTTTAAAATTTCTGAAGCTGTGCAAGCTCTAGAAGTCACTCGAGCCACAGGCATTAAAAGCTGTTTCACTCAAAGTTGAAGAGCTCAGGTTTTCCCAAACAGAAGGAGAATTTCTGAAAGAGGGAAGATGAACTTATATGTGGAGCTAGTGATTACGTCAAAGATTTGAATTTTAAAAGTACTTACTTGTCTTGGGCAGGTCAAGCTTCTGTAACAAAGTCCCACAGACAGGGTGGCTTGTAAACAAGAGAAATTTATTTCTCACAGTTTTGGAAGCTGGAAGTCCAAGATCACAGTGTTTGGATGAAAGGAGGCAAGATGGTGCACTTCCGGGTTCTTCTTCACCAACTTTTCCCGCACGCGCAAAATGCAGCCGGCGACCCGGGAAGGTGCAGACCAACTGGGCATGCGCCAGGTGATGTCAATCTGAAGAGACCAAGATTTACCTGGTCGCACCTGCGGAACGCCCCCCGACCCGCCCGTGCCCCGCCTATTGCCCTCCCGCTCCTAGAAAAGCGGCTCCGGACGAACGCCACGCACGGACTTCCCAGCTTCCCCACTGCCGTCTGGACTGTTGGAACTCCGTCCGAGAACTCCGTCCTCATTTGTCGGGGCCAACAGACCTCTCCCTACCCACCTTCTTCCCCTGAAGCTAGGTGACCAAAATAAACTTGCAGTTTTGCTCCTACCCTTGCCTAGTCGCTGGTTCTTTTGTACCCGCTCTGGTGGTCTTAGAAAAAAATCAACAGCGCTAGCACAGCTGACTTCTGGTGATAGCCCTCTTCTGGGCTGCAGACTGCTGGCATTTCCTTGTTTCGTTGCAGGAAGAAGAAAGAGCTCTCTACGGTTGCTTTTGTTGTTTGTTGTTTTGTTTTGTAAGAACACTAATCCTATTCAGGAAGGCTCCACCATCCAAACCTAATTACCTCCCAAAGGCCTCACCTCCTGAAACCATCACATTGGGGTTAGAATTTTAACATTTGAATTCAGGGAGGACATAAACATTCAGTCCCCAACAGTACCCAATCTCTGTAAATATAATGAGTCCAATATAAGGCAATGTGATTGTATCCATGTTAAAGTACTTTTAATGTAGTATTTCACTGAATTTAAAACTTTGTGTGTCACTGTGAAATGCTACCAATTTTGTCATGATATAATATCTGGATAGTTTTGCAAAACACATAAATTGGTTATACCATGCTCAACTTTGCTTGAAACTTTTTTCATGTCATTTTGAGGAATTTTGCAATTTTACCTGCCTTCAATAACATTGTATATGTGTGTATGCATATATGTGTGTGTTGGACAGCACAACTTGAATTACTGTGAATATTTTACTTTCTATGGTGCTGTAAAACTTGTTGCTTTGTCAGAAAATGCATAACTGTGGTTATT
>NW_016837320.1:0-1412 GCF_001698545.2 Rhinopithecus bieti | reverse complement strand
ACCGGTGGCTGGATGTTGCGGGGTTGCCAAGAAGATGCCAATTTTTTCCTTTTTCCTCAGTAACAACACCCTACTTTGTTTAGGGAAGCAGCACACCCAGCTGAAAATCCAATTCTCTTGCACGGCGGAGCGGCTGGTGACACAGGTCCAGACGCTGCGATGCTGAAGGGGGGTCCTGGAGAGGGAGGTGTCAGGAGGCTTTCCCGACCCACAGCAGTCCTGGGCCCTTGTCCGGCCTTCTTGCCCGGGGCATGACACCTGGAGGGAAAGCAGCTTTGGGGGCCCAGGGCCAGAAGGCAGAATCCTGGAGTGTGAGGCAGGTCTGGGCCAGGCTCCTCGGAGGATGTCAGAGACCTGCTGCCCATGCAGGGACCACCCACCTCTGAGCCCCACGCAGATTTTCCTCCGTAGCCGAGTGAAATCCTGGTACGGCGAGTGAGGCAGTCAGAGGCACCTTTTGTGGAAGGAGGACAAAGCTGGAGAGAAAGAGGTTTTCCTAAAGGCACAAGGCGCTGATTCTGTGTGAGGGATCATTCCTAGGAGTGTGGGTGCTGGTGGGTGGAAAACTGCAGCCAGAGAATAAATGGCCCTTGCTGGTATTTAACTGATTGTTCACGAATGGTCCGAACAGTTCTAGTGAAAAGAACATTTTGGACACAGAAGTTTTCATCCTTCTTGACAATCAGCGGGACTGTGGGCTGTTCCATTCTTCCTGGGCGACAGTGAGAGGGTCTCAGGCCCTTCTGGCCCTGTGCTGGCATTTCCCCAGGGTGTGTGCCCCATCCCGAATAGGCTGGAATGCCTCTGGGTGCAGCTGAGCCTCTTGAAAAGGGAAGAGACATGTGACGTGCTCTGGGTGAACAGGAAAATGAGGGAAGACAGGGAGAGGGGCCTGGAGGTGAGGAGGATGGTGAGCAACACTGGGGACAGAGGACGTAGGGTAACACCAGGGACAGGGGGACGGAGGGTAACGCCGGGGACAGGGGACGGAGGGTAACACCGGGGACAGGAGAGGGAGGGTAAAGCCGGGGACAGGGGGATGGGGGTAGAGCCGGGGACAGGGAGGTGGAGGGTAACGCCGGGGACGGGATGGAGGGTAACACCGGGGACAGGGGACGGAGGGTAAAGCCGGGGACAGGGGAACGGGGGGTAGAGCCGGGGACAGGGAGATGGAGGGTAATGCCGGGGACAGGGGAAGGAGGGTAACACCGGGGACAGGGGACGGAGGGTAACACCGGGGACAAGGGATGGAGGGATGGAGGGTAACACCACTTCTCCAGGTGCCTTTGGGGATGCTGCCGCCTCTCGCACCCCAGAGTGAAGTCAACAGGATTCTGTCCCGAGGAGCCCCAGAGCCTGGCAGCTGGGATTGTCCCTGTATGAACCACCGTTCACTAGCTCTGCACCCTGGG
>NW_016837319.1:0-632 GCF_001698545.2 Rhinopithecus bieti | reverse complement strand
TGAATTCGTCTCACAGAGTTACAACTTATTGCTCAGAACAAGTGTGCTAACACTCTTTTTGGAATCTGCAAAGTCATATTTCCGAGCCAATAGAGGCCCATGGGGAAAAGGGAATATCCTCGGATAATAACTAGAGAGAAGCTTTCTGAGAGATTGCTTTCTGACGTGTGACTTCACCACACAGAGATCCAACCTTCCCTTCTTGGAACAGTTTGCTAACACTGTTCTCGTGGATTCAGCAAAGTGATATTTGGGAGCTCATTGAGGGCTACAGTGAAAAAGGAAATATCCTCAGACAGAAACTGGAAAGAACCCTTCTGAGAAACTGCATTGTGATGTGTGAATGTAACTCACAGAGTTACAAGTTTCTCTTCAGTGATGAGTTTGCTATCACTGTTTCCTTGAAATCTGCAACGGGATACTTCTTAGCTCAGTGAAGCTCACGGTGAGAAAAGAAATATACTCAGAAGGAAACCAGAAAGAAGCTTTCTTAGAAACTTCTGGGTGATGTGTGAATTCATCTCACAGTGTTACAGTAATGTTTAATGGATCAGGCCATTGAAACTGTCTTTCAGTAGTCTGAGAAGGGCTACTTTGGATCGCATTGAGGCCTACACTGGTAAAGGAAATAT
>NW_016837318.1:0-376 GCF_001698545.2 Rhinopithecus bieti | reverse complement strand
TGTCCACAACAACAGAGGCTGGTGGGGCAGATGAGCAAAGAAATGCAGGTCCACTATTGGAGGAAATGCAAACTAGTAGTTCAGACCCCCTGGAGAGCAGTGTGGACATTTTTCAAAGAACCTAACAGAGAACTACCACCCAGCGCTGCAACCCCACTCCTAAGGATCTACCCAAAGGAAAATCCTTCCACCTGAAACGCATGCACTTGTATGTTCACGGCAGCACTACTCACAATGGTAAAGACATGGAATCAGCCTTGGTGCCCATCAGCAGTGGATCAGAGAAAGGAAATGTGGTACATACACACTACGGAACACTACACAGCCATAAAAAACAAATCCATGCCCTTACCAGAAACCTGGACAGAGCTGTAGG
>NW_016837317.1:0-632 GCF_001698545.2 Rhinopithecus bieti | reverse complement strand
GTGAAATCATGAGATCTTGGCTCACTGCAACCTCTGCCCCCTGGGTTCAAGCAATTCTCCTGCCTCAGCCTGCCGAGTAGCTGGGATTATCAGCACCCGCCAACACGCCCAATTAATTTTTGTTTTGTTTTGTTTTTTTTGAGATGGAGTTTCACTATTGTTGCCCAGGCTGGAGTACAATGGTGTGATGTTGGCTCACCGCAAACTCCACCTCGCAGATTCAATCGATTCTTCTGCCTCAGCATCCCAAGTAGCTGGGATTACAGGCATGCACCGCCACACCCGGCTAATTTTGTATTTTTAGTAGAGACGGGGTGTTGCCATGTTGGCCAGGCTGGTCTCGAACCCCTGACCTCAGGTGATCCGCCCATCTCGGCTTCCCAAAGTGCTGGATTATAGGCATAAGCCTCTGTGCCCAGCCCTGAATGTGAAATTCTGTATTAGTTTAATGAAAACTCTAAAATATATAGAAAGTAAAAATAATTACCAAAACTGTTCAATGATGCAAAGCAACACATACAGTGAGATCTTACATCATAAAACATATAGACCTAAATATGTTATTTTAAAAATCAGGCAGAAACATAAGGGGCTGTATACACATCTTTCAAAATAAGCTTTCTGGCCGGGAG
>NW_016837316.1:0-390 GCF_001698545.2 Rhinopithecus bieti | reverse complement strand
CCCAGCACTTCTAGCCGCCGACCGCAGCGTCTCACCTGCCACTCAGCAGCCTCAGTGCACACAGCCCCCGCCGCGCGCCACAGTGCCACATGGTGTATGATGCGGGCGGGGCTGGTGAGGGACCCCCCCCCCCCTTAACCCGACGTAGGGCGCGGGGCGGGGCTTGCCGTGACGGCCACCACTCCTATTGGTCAGCGCGAACGGCAACGTCCTCTGCGATAGGCTGTAGATGAAAAGGGCGGGCCTCCACTGCTCTGGGACGGCCGGGAGGGCGGTGCAGAGGGAGACGGGCGGGAGGGGTGGGGCCGACATGCCTAAGGAGGCGGGCAAGGTGAGGGGCGTACTCACGGGTAAAAGGGGCGCGGCCGGCTTGCCGAAAGGGGGGTGCAG
>NW_016837315.1:0-634 GCF_001698545.2 Rhinopithecus bieti | reverse complement strand
CCTGCATTTCGATGTGTGAATGCAACTAAAAGAGTTACATGTTTCTCTTCAGTGTTCAGTTTGCTAACAAAGTTTTCTTTAAATCTGCAATGGGATAGTGGTGAACGCAATGAAGCTTGCGGGGAAAAGGAAATATCCTCAGATGATAATTAGAAAGAAGCTTTGTTAGAAACTTCTTGGTGATGGGTGAATTCATCTCATAGAGTTACACTTGTGTTTCATGCAGCAGTCCATTATCACTGTTTTTGAGGAACGTGAGAAAGACTTCTTTAGATCGCATTGAGGACTACGCTGACAAAGGAAATATCATCAGTTCAAAACGTGAAAGAATCTTTCTGAGAAACTTCTTTGTGATCTGTGAATTTCTCTCACAGAGTTACAGATTAGTTCTCATGAAGCATTTTGCTAACTCTCTTTTCTTGGAATCTGCAAAATGAGATTTGGGAGCCCATAGGGGCCCATGGTGAAAAAGGAAATAACCTCAGATAATAACTAGAGAGAAGGTTATTGAGAGTTTGCTTTATGGTGTGTGACTTCATCACACAGAGTTCCACACTTCCTTTCTTGGAACAGTTTACTAACTCTTTTATCTTGTGTTCTGCAAAGTGATATTTGGGAGCTCATTGAGGGCTAT
>NW_016837314.1:0-1411 GCF_001698545.2 Rhinopithecus bieti | reverse complement strand
ATAATAAAAAATAAATAAATAAATAAATAAAGGATGGACAGATTTTACCCAGACATCTGGAGGAGTAGAGGAAGCAGTCCATCCCATGTGAGTATCTGAGATGCTAAAATTTAAATACTCAAAGTTCAGTAAGATAACATCCCTGTTTAGAATTCACATTTGAGCATCTTTAAATGCCCAGTAAAATATTTTAACTTTTTCAAAAAGAAAAAAAAGCCATTTTAATTGCAGTAATATGCCATTGTGATTTTGATTTGCATTTCTCTGATGGTTAGTATGTTGAACATTTTTTCACATCCTTGTTGGCCATTTGTATGTCTTCTTTGGAGAAATGTCTTTTCTGATCTTTTACTCATTTTAAAATCATATTTTTTTTTTGCTGTTGAGTTGAGTTCCTTACATATTTTAGCTATTGAATCCTTGTTATATGGACACTTTGCAAGGAGTTTCTCCCATTTTGTAGGTTATCTCTTCTCTTTGTTGATTGTTTTCTTTGCTGTGCAGAAGCTTTTTAGCTTGATGCAATCCTGATTGTCTAATTTTGCTTTGGTTGTCTGGGGTTTTAAGGTCTTATACAAAAAATCTTTGCTCAGACTAATTTTCTGGAGCACTTTTCCAATTTTTTCTTCTGCTAGTTTTATAGTTTCAGATTTCAGATTTAAGCCTTTAATGCATTTTGATTTTTGTGTATGAGAAAGAGGGGTCTAGTTTTATTCGTCTGCAGAGAGTTATCCAGTTTTCCCAGCACCATTTATTGAAAAGACTGTCCTTTCCCCATTATATGTTCGTGGCATCTTAAGTGAAAGTGAATTGGCTGTAAATGCATGGATTATAGTTGGGTTTTCTATTCTGCTCCATTGGTCTACACGTATGTTTTTACACCAGTATTATGATGTGTTTGTTACTATAGCTTTGTAGTTAATTTTGAAGTCATGTAGTGTGATGTCTCCAGTTTTGTTCCTTTTACCAAGTATTGCTTTGGCTATTCAGAATCCTTTTTGGTTTCATACACATTTTAGGATTGTTTCTCTATTTCTGTGAAGAATGTCGTTGGTATTTTGATTGGGATTACATTGAATCTGTAAATTGTTTTGGGAAATATTGTAATTTTAACAATATTAATTCCTCCAATCCATGAGCATGGAATGTCTTTCCATTTTTTTGTGACCTCCTTTATCAGAGTTTTATAGTTTTCCTTGTACAGATCTTTCATTTCTTTAGATTGATTCCTAGTTATGTTATTTTTTTTGTAGCTGTTATGAATGGGGTTGCCTTCTTGATTTCCTTTTCAGGTTGTTTGCTGTTGGCATATACAAATGCCATTGATTTTTTTATGTTGATTTTGTACCCTGCAACGTAACTGAACTTCTTTATCAACGTAAGTTTTTTGATAGAGTATTTAGGATTTTCT
>NW_016837313.1:0-2677 GCF_001698545.2 Rhinopithecus bieti | reverse complement strand
GGGACATGGATGCAGCTGGAAACCATCTTTCTTGGCAAACTTTAACAAGACCAGAAAACCAAACACCGCATGTTCTCACTCATAGGTGGGAACTGAACAATGAGATCACTTGGACTCGGGAAGGGGAACATCACACACTGGGGCCTATCATGGGGAGGGGGGAGGGGGGAGGGATTGCATTGGGAGTTATACCTGATATAAATGATGAATTGATGGGTGCTGACGAGTTGATGGGTGCAGCACACCAACATGGCACAAGTATACATATGTAACAAACCTGCACGTTATGCACATGTACCCTAGAACTTAAAGTATAATAAAAAAAATTAAAAAAAAAAGAATTGCATTAAATTAATAGTCAGTCTGGAGAGAATCATTATCTTTATCAATTTTTCCTATCCATGAACATTTATGTCTCCACATTTATTTTGGACTTCCTTAATGTTTTAATAAAGTTTCAGAATTCATAAAGATTTTTTTGTTAGATTTATTCTTATATACCTTACATTTTGGTTTCTACTATAAATAATATTTTAAATAAATGAACTCTGTTAGTTGGTAGCTAACAGAAATGCAGTTGACTTTCATATGTGAATTCTGCTATATTTTTCTACCAATTTGTATAATTTATCTGCAAATTCTATTGCATTTTCTCTGTAGATAATCATATCTAAATACATACATACATAATGATTGCTTTACTTCTTCCTTTCTAATTTTTAACCTTTTACTTCTTTTATAGCATTTCACCATCAAATATGATATTTGTTATAGTCTGCTTTGGTGTTTGGCTGTTCTTATTTTGTTTTGTGGGTAGCATTTATTGGGTTGAGAAAATTTTCTTGGTGAGAGTTTTATTTCGAATGATTGCTGAAATAAAACACTTTTTGCATCTATTGAGATGAACATGTGGCTTTTTCCCATTAATTTGTCGATATCATAAAATGCATCTGTAGATTCTCTAATGTTTAGCTAATTTTCCATTCTGGGTATAAACTCAACTCAATGCAGGATCTTTTTGCCATGTTGTCAGATTCGGTTTATTAACACTTTGCTTAGGATTTTTACATTTATGTATATGGGTAAAATTAGGGAGTATTTTCTTTTATTATACTGTCCTCATATGGTTTTAGTATTAGGTTATGTTAACCTCACGAAATAAATTCGAAAAAGTATTCCCTGCTTTTCTAATCACTCAATGAGTATATATAATGTTGGAATGATCTTTCATGAAATAATATAACAAACCTATAAAATCTTCTGGGCTTAATGGTTTCCTTGGGGAAGATTTTTAACTACTGAATCAATTTCTTCAATGTTTATAAAAATATACAGGATTTCTTTCTTCATAAATCAGACTGTTATATGTATTTCCCTCAGAATTTTAAATATTTTACCTAATTTCTCAAATTTATTAGTACAAATGTATTTATAGTATTCTTATATTCTCAATATTAGTTACATATATTACTTATGTATTCTCCTTTTCATCCCTTAGACTGTTTGTATGACCAGTCTTACCAGGATTTTATTTTATTATTCTTTTCATAGAACCATATATTGGATTATTAGTCCTCTTTGATATCTTCAGCTTCTATTTCATTAATTTCTGTCTTTATATGTATTATTTTCTTCCTCCTCTCCTTGGGTTTATTCTGGTTTTTCTTTACCCCCCTAATGTCTTAAGTTCACCACTTAATTTAGTAAAATAAAAGTCAATGCCTTCTAAATTTCCATGATTATTTCTTCCTTGATTCTTGACTTATTTGTAATTGTGACTTTTATTTTCCAAATACATGGCAATTTTTGAGTTATTTTGTTTTTGGTTTCTGTCTAGTTGTGATATATTCTGAGAATGTGATATGACGCGAATTCCTTTCAACTTTTCAGTCTCGTTTTTTGGCCTTTTTGTGTCTATTTTTTGTAAAAGGTGCATGTGTGTCAGAGAAGAAAACATGTTCTGCAGTGGTGGTACTTTTTTTCAATTTTTCTTTTCTTAACTTATTGATTGATTGAGATGTTTTCCTCTCATTTTATATTTCTCCCTCAGTAGTTAATGGTTATCATAGAAATAAGACATGTATGTCTAACTTGACAAAGTCTAAATTTGATGACAATGTTACCCTCTCCGAATCAATACAAGGAACTTAGAATGATTTAACTCCAGTCACCCCCATCCCAAATGAAATACTGCTATATCATATTTTAGTTTTATCTTGATTTTGTAATCCCTTAAATTACACAGTATTGTTATCATTTTATAAAGTCAATTAATTTAAGATCCACCCACATGTTTAACATTTTCTTTGTTCAACATTTCCTGCATCTTAAGTCTTTCTGGTATCATTTACCTTTTCCCTGAAGTACATGGATTTAGGTGATTCTTTACCTATTAGTAGTAAATTCTCTCAATTTTTGTTTATTTGAAAATGTCTCCAGTTGACTCTCCTTATTGACAGGAAGTGTTGCTAGGTGTCCAATTCTAAAAGGACAGTGTATTTCAGCACTTTAAAGATGTTATTCTGGCTTTGATACTTGCTCTTGAAAAGTCAGCTGTACTGTGTTGTTCTTTTTTGGTAACCCATCCTTTCTCTCTGCTGTTTTAAAGGTCTCTTACTTTTTTTAAAAAAATAGGCCGGGCACGGTGGCTCAAGCCTGTAATCCCAGCACTTTGGGA
>NW_016837312.1:0-4505 GCF_001698545.2 Rhinopithecus bieti | reverse complement strand
TGTAGATGTGTGGTATTAACAGGAAGGGAGGACACAGAGTTGACTTGCAGACCTAGCTTGCCAACTCCTGAACTAGATAATGGGGTCTTCCCATTCTCTCACAGATCCGACTAACCCATAGAGTCAAATCTACAAACTCAGAAACAAGAAAATAGAAAACTTTGCTACCTTTTTTTTTTTAAGAGAGAAATAGATTTGAAATGCCTCAGTCCATTTTCCTTTCCAGAGCTCCCTGGAGTAAAGATCCCTTTATGCTATTCCAGCCACTTGCTGAACACTACTCCCTGATCCACACACATTTTCCTCTTTTCCCTGTTCGAGTTTTCCAGTTGCTGGATAACATTCTTTAAAAGGCTTTATGCTACTGTTTTGCCTTTCCAAACATGAAGAGATGACGTCCAGGTCCCTCACAAAATGGTCTTCATTTGAACAGTATAAACGACTGCTTTGCTGAGAGGTGGTCAAACAGACACAGACCTCTATAACTCCTTACACCATCAAAGAGTGGCAGTATAAAAAGGCTCAGCCAACTTCAGAGGCTGGCAAACTTTTTCTGTATAAGGCCAGATAGCAAATGTTTAGGCTATCAAAGAGCCACTAAAAACCCCAAAAGCCCCATCCTACTCATGGAACAAGGTCTACAGGGTTCAGAATTTTGCTGGATGGCTCACACACCAAGCTGGGAATTATAACAGGCCTGACCTAAAGCAAGACAGCTACAATTCCCAAACTGAGAATCACCCTTTTAACATACCTCCAAAGACTCCCTTAATAAAAAGATCCAATAGTGATGACACCGGAATACTCCCTGAAAAAACCATTACGTTATTCTGGATGAAAGATGGAAAAGCATGAACACAAAAATATTACAGTGGTATTTAGAAAGAAGAAAAACTCTTTAACTTTGAATCCCATTTTCAAGAAGCATCTTAAATTGTGCTTTCTTTGATCCCCATTCACTTAATAGTCACCCTCTACCAAGGAAAAAAAGTGGTATAGCAGCCGGGGAAAGAGAGCCAAGTTCATTTTTAATGCTTTGTCTTGCAATCAAGTGGCACAGGGGAGCTCCACTCCCCATTAGCTAAATATCCAGATAATCTGCAACAAATGCAAGATTTCTTCTTAAACACTTTTAAAGTAAAGCTTAAACTGATCCTGAACCTGAGAGAAGAAAGGAGTGATGTTTATTCAGGCTCACACATACCTGACACCCAGTAATCAATAAATGTTTGCTCAATACATGCATGAATACCAGGAACCAACTTCCTATCTGGGGTTCACAGGGCTTTTTTCACATCCTTATTGATCAAGAAGCTAGGCATCAGTTTTGCTTTCTCTCCAGGACCAACTGATTAGCAGTGTGATTTCTGGCAATATCTTTATGCTAAATGAAGTATGACAAAACAGTTCAGATGGCTTGTGTTGCTCAGTCTCATGAATATTTGGTGTGCAGGGAACCCGGATATCTTCTTACCCAATTCAGCAAAAATCTAGGATACATTATAGTAGCTTCCTCTCAAAGTCCCCTAGTCCTACCCCTATAAACATATCACCATCCATTCACATCCCACACAAGCACCCACAGCCACACATGTGCACATACAGTCTTCAGATAATCGCAGCAACACCAACCCAGTGATTCAGATTCATAATGATTTCTAGGAATTCAGAACGTCTAAGCTTGACATACACATTTCTCTGTTCCATTCCGTTTTGAAAACTACGCAAACAGCTGGCTAATCAAACAGCTGCACTAATCAAAAGCTAGGACTCCACGCTATAGGACAAGAGGCACTAACACAGAAAGTATCCAAGGCAGACATACATGGGATGATGCCAAAGGAACAAGAGGACACAGAACATCCTCTTCCCAGCTCTAACCGTGAACTGTGTTCAGAGTGACCACATCACTCTGACGCCAGCTGGCCACTCACTACAGTCAGGCAGCAAGGTGAGGCTCAATCCCCAGTCATCACCACACAGAGGCAACAAAAATGTGATCCATTTTAATTCACTCCACCATTTTAATTCACGACTATCTATTTGGTTCCCCAACCAAAAGACTGACAAACATAGGCAGAAGTGACATGTAAGCAGAAACCTGTAAGATGACCTAAAGCTTTGGGATGGGAGAGCATCGTGGAGAAATGAGAAGGTCCAAAGGCAAGTGAGAGCATGGTGTTGCTGAAAGAAGTCCAGCTGTAATGTAGGGCAGCACAGAAAGAAGGGGAAACATGAAGTGAAGTCACCCAGGCCAGGTAATTTGCTCGTGCCCTATTGGGCTATGTGAAGGAGTTTGTATTGTCCCCAGAGCACAGATGAACTATTGCAGCGTTGAAGCAGCACAAATGGGCACTGACAAGACTTGAATTTTTTGAAAGAGCACTCTGGCCATACTGTGGAGGATGAGTGTGAGGACAGCAAGGCGAGCCTGCTAAATGTAAGCCCAGGCTGAAGGGGGTCTGTGGTGGCAATGGGTACTAATAAAAATCTGTATTTGTGGCATGCACTTCTTGAACTTCAGACCTTTATGGGCTGACCCTTGGTGCTTCTCTAATATCCTATCAAACTTCCTCTAGCCTTCTTGACCAAAGAGGAAAAAGACCAAATCCTCTGGGGCCCTGTTGAATGGGATGTGATAACCCCCTTCAGAAGCAAGGTGGAGCTTGCTTTTATGCCCTAGATGCCCAACATTTAAAACATCATCTACATCACATGCATTATCATTTCTTGTGATTTCCTAAGAATGGCAGAACTGGGATTAGTGCCTTTAAGTAATAGGGAAATACTCAGAGAGCAGAGGCAAAGTCAGGTTCTAAAGTCATGGTGGATAATCTTGGGATGGAGTCTGCAAATCAGTTTTTTTAAAGGCACTAAACCCTTTGATTATCTTTCCTGGGTGATTCCCACACTCCTTCTTCTAATGACTTTTCATCATAATGTTGACATCTCACCTTTTGAAAATTGTTAAAAAGTAGATACTTTGGAGATATGTGCCGGGGGAAAAGCTGTTCCCTGCTTCCTAATCCGAGCTATGCCTTGGCCAATGCAGTTAGGGCACAGCCCAGTGGTGGAATCTGGATGAGAATCCACATCCTTTAATTCCTCTCCAAGGCTCACTATACTATATTACCTGAATGGAGGAAGGAACAGACAGACAAGCATAGTAATGGAGAGTTGGATCAATGAACAACCTCTTAAAGCTTTATGTATAATCTACGTCCTTCATCTAAAAACAGATTTCATAGGGAAAAAGCAGCCTTTTTTATGTCAGCAAAACCAGATCTAACGAGACCAAAGAAATGAGCAGGTTCCTCTGATAGCCTCTCTAGATGATTCAGGCTGTCTGCCCCAGTCATGAAGACACTACCCTAACTCAAGGCACAAATACAGCACACCCCTCCCACTGACACACACATTCACCAAAAAAGGCTGCCAAAAACAGTGGCTCTTAGTAGCCAACACTCTAACTGATGGGGAGAAAGGAAACAGACCTACAGGCATCAGTTGAGCCCCTGTATCCAGGCATACCTGAAGCTAAACTCCAGTCATATATTTTTTTCCAGATATCTGAGCCAATACAGTTCCTTTTCATTCAAGCCAGTTTAGTCTTCTCATCATTTGAAGCAAAAGCATCTTAATTGATACAAAATGTAAGCTGGTATAACATTTCTGTAAAACTATATATGTATGGGTGTGTGTATATACATATATATATACGACAACAGTTTAAATTGCTCATATACTTTAACCCGACAAATTCATTTCTAGTAACCTAACCCAAGGAAATAATCTGAAACACATGCAAAAATTTATTCATAATATTTACCATAAAAGCACAAACTGGGACATAAACTTAATGGTCCACATTAGAGGAAATGATTAGACAAAATCACACTATATCTTTAGCACAGAATATTATGAAACCATTAAAATGTATGTTTACAACAAATTATTAAATGTAAGCTTAAATGTTTCACCTTTCATCTTACATAAAATGTAAGATTCAAAATTGTTTATGTACCCTGATTTCAACCTTGTAAAAAAAATAAAATACACAAAAATACTAAAATATAATGTGCCAAATGCTAGTAGTGGCTGCTTCTGAAAAGGGATATTAAGGTGTTTCAATGATTTGTTTAAAAAAATTCTTCTCAAAATCACAAGCTTTCTTTTTTTTTTTTTTTTCACAAGCTTTCTTATACACCAGTAACAGACAAACAGAGAGCCAAATCATGAATGAACTCCCATTCACAATAGCTTCAAAGAGAATAAAATACTAGGAATTCAACTTACAAGGGATGTAAAGGACCTCTTCAAGGAGAACTACAAACCACTGCTCAGTGAAATCAAAGAGGACACAAACAAATGGAAGAACATACCATGCTCATGGATAGGAAGAATCAATATCGTGAAAATGGCCATACTGCCAAAGGTAATTTATAGATTCAATGCCATCCTCATTAAACCACCAATGAGTTTCTTCACAGAATTGGCTTTAAAGT
>NW_016837311.1:0-386 GCF_001698545.2 Rhinopithecus bieti | reverse complement strand
TGGGATTACAGGCATGAGCCACCACACCCAGCCATGGGAATAAGCTTTTGTTACTGCCTTTTTTTTTACAAAACAACAAAAAGTAGAAACAACAGTACATAAGTTTAACCATGCTGACAGAGTTTGAGGAAAATTAAAAACACTTTTTAATTAAACACACTTAACTAGGGCCCAGGTATGGTGGCTCATGCTTGTAATCCCAGCTCTTTGGGATGCTGAGATAGGGATATTGCTTGAACCCAGGAGTCCAAGACCAACCTGGGAGACATACTGAGACTATCTCTACAAAAAGTAAATTTTCCAAAAACAACAAAAAATAGAAACAACAGAACATAACTGGAACCATTTGGAAATCAAATATATGCTGACAGAGTTTGAGACAATTC
>NW_016837310.1:0-2316 GCF_001698545.2 Rhinopithecus bieti | reverse complement strand
TAATTACTGACTGCTATTGTTTAATATAGTCTTAATCACAGTGAGCCCTTCATTAGCTCAGTATGTGGTTTACCTCCAAGTGTGCACTGTTGATTACTTTGTAATATGCCACTATGAGTACTGACATTAGAGTTGTTTAAAGGCCGAGAACTGGAAACAGCCTTTCCCCCATTTTCTGTGTACTGGTGATGGGAGTAATAACGTTCTGGGGGAGCTTTTTAAATCTCACACAAGAGGACAGTGGCCTGCTCCGGCAGGTACGTGCAGGACAGAGTGTGTTTCCTTTGTTCCGGTGCCAGGAATGAGCGCTGTACTATGGTAGTTCCCTTAGGATTTGTGTGTGCTCTGGGCTCATGAAGATATTGCATCATGAGCTGCAGCAGTTGTACTCTTTTTCCATGACCTAAAAAGGGATTATTTCTGAGGAATGAAACGTTCGCATCGTTGACTGGATGTGGAAAACCTTTCCTAGCTTAGAGCATTGGTATCTGGAATACATTTTAAAGTCAGAGTTCATGTTAACCTGTTTTAATCACATGACTACATGTCCCAGTTCACAAAAGGGCACTGGCTGGCATTCTTCTTAATGTATTTAGTAAAGATCATAAGAAATCCTTTACGAGTTTAAATGTCCCAGGAACAGGCATACAGGCTCTAGTCGAGAATGAATTAGAGTGAAGGGAGTCTGTGTGACACCTGGCTTTCCTCTCTGTAGCTTCTTTGAGGCTTGAAGATTGATTTTACCATCTAGACCTCTCTGGCTAATATCTATTCTTCAAACACCTTGGTTACTCTGACATAGGAATTTCTTTTCCTTGAATGGAAAACACTTTAAAAAATAATAACAAGCATTATCATAAACTAATATATGTGAGAGCACTTCGTTGAAACAGAAAGGAGTTTTAGTAGACAGTGTTACACTATCTTTAACAATCAAGGAGAACTTTATGCAACTTAAAATGTTTACAAACTGCAGTGCAATCTACTCTTTGTGAATGTCAGTGTAGTATCAGGAAACGAATCTATACAATCACAGAGTTATATTTCCTCACAAACTTCTTTACGAAGAGTGAAACATGTTTTTGTACCTCTCAGTTTCAGTTAGGGATATATTTTGTGCAATATTTATGTGATTGTGCCTATGCATGAGGAATGAATGAATTTCAGTCACACGTTGCCTAAATCATAACTTGATGATAATTGGAAAGAATCAACAGTTAAAACTTCATGAAGTTCTAATGTCTGTGTCCAAAACACATCACAGTATTAGGATGTAGAGAGATATGTATGTGTGCTCCCTGCGGTGGGGATTTCCAGTTACTAGACCATCTCCATTTTTAGCATTTGGCATCCTCATGATACTTTTATAAATATGACGTTAACAGGAGAGCAACAATACGATTTTACTAATGGAATAACAGATTTGCCTGCATTCACTGAAAGAGTACAAATATCGGGTCCTTGTGACTTCAACTGACGCTTCCAAATTGTATGAATGTATCAATACTTTAGATAAACCCAGTTTCAGAATGATAAAAAATGTTAGACCCAATAATGTGGCTAATTAACAGGGTCCGATTTCTAGCCCATGGATTTAAAATGGACTCACAGTGCTGTTCTTGCCTTTTATTTTCTGAACTTGTCGCTTTTGCATTCTCTGAGTTCAGTTTAAAGACAGTTACTTTAAGTCCATTTTAAACCCTCAGGCTAGAAATCAGACCACTGTTAATTAGCCACATTATTTGGTCTAACGTTTTTTCTTTATCATTCTGAAACTGGGTTTACATAATACATGGATAAATTATTTTGTAGGTACTTTTATCGTTGAAATCACTTCACTTTTACCCTGATAAACATCAGTGACTGGGAATGACCTTCAGATAGTGTTTAGCATCTATGCCCAATCTGACAATACTGTGTTCATCAGGTGCCGATGGATTAAATCACACGCTGGCATATTTCAGCTGAATGTCAGTCTGGAAAATAAATTTACTGTATTAACTGAAATTCCACTCTTTGTGTAGGTGTTTGTCACATATTTAAGAAAAAGCTAAAAATAATGGAAATCATATGACAAAAACAAGTCTTTCTTCAGAGTGCACGCAGTCTTTTGCGGTACCTCATTCAGCCAAGTATTTGTGCTCTTCCTCATTCAGTGTAAGGCAGCTTTCGATTTGCTTAGAAGGCAACACTGGAAGGTTAGAGTTCATCAGAAACGTAGAATGTTAAAATGTGAGTTCCACTGACTAAATCTGAATTTCTGTAGCAAGAATCAAAACACCTATTTAAATATTGCAATATATAGTAATCATTTTG
>NW_016837309.1:0-755 GCF_001698545.2 Rhinopithecus bieti | reverse complement strand
GGGGTGCTGTTTCTGGGTTTTTAAAAGAGGGGCGTCTTCAAATCTGGGTCCCCAGTATGGGTGCGGGGAGTAACTTTGATTTCTGCCTTCGCAAAGGAGGCGCCTGGGTGCTGGGAGATCCCCACGCTTTCCTGGGTTCTCAAAGGAGAGAAGAGCTGGAGGCCTGTGCGCTCATAGGAGAGGGGCTGGGGGTGGATTCCTGTCTCCAAGGAGGAAGGGGCTGGAGTCCGGATTCCTAGGTTCTCAAAGGAGAGGAGCTGAGTCTCGGACTCCATCATCCTCAAAAACTGGGGTCTAGAGGGCTGGGTTCCTGGATCCTCGAAGAGGGAGGAGGCAGGGGGCCTGGATTCCTGGGTTCTCACTGTGAATCTCTGCCCCTCCCCCAGACCTTGTCGCCTGAAGAATGGAGGTATCTAGTGGTTCTTCTTATCTCCATCCCCATCAGCTTCCTCTTTAAGAAAGCCGGTGAGTCAGGCTCCCTTCCGCAGTGGAAAATAAATGGGGGGACCCTCTGGAAGGTTCCAGGCTTATGCTGTCCCTTCCCTCTGCAGGTCCTGGGCTGAAGAGATGGGGGGCAGCTGCTGTGGGCCTGGGGCTCACCCTGTTCACCTGTGGCCCCCACACTTTGCATTCCCTGATCACCATCCTTGGGACCTAGGCCCACATGCAGGCCCAGCCCTGGTGAGAATTTGGTGGAGGGAGGAGAAGGAGAGGAGGAAGCAACCTGTTTCCTCTTTAGGTCTTTCTCAGCTTCT
>NW_016837308.1:0-4505 GCF_001698545.2 Rhinopithecus bieti | reverse complement strand
TATGTATTTTATATATAGTATATATAATATGTATATATAATACATATATAAAATGTGTGGTATTCATATAATATATGTATATATATTTATATGTGTATATATACACACAAAAGTATTGTATATATGTGTATAAACACAATAGATAGTATATACATATGTGTGTATATACATACAAGTATATATATAAACATATATGTGTATACACACACAATTGTTATATCTTCTTGATGACTTGATGTCTCTATCATTATATAATTACTTTCTTTGCCTCCCTTTACAGTTTTGACTTAAATTCTATTTTATCTGATATAAGTGCAACTATCCTTGTTTCAGTTTATTTTTTCTTGAATGAAATACCTTTTTTCTAATTCCTTCACTTTCAGCCTACATGTTTGTAAAAGTAATGAGCTTTTCTAGACAATATATACTTGGATCTTGTTGTATTATCCATTTAGCCACTGTATGTCCTTGAATGAGGAGTTAATCCATTTACATTCATTATCATTTTCAATAAGTAAGGACTTAATATTGCCATTTTGTTAATTTGTTTTTGGTTGTTTTGCATGCCTTCTCTCTTCTTGTCTTCTTTTGTGATTAGATTATTTTCTATAGTGGTATGCTTAAGTTTTTTGCTTTTTATCTTTTGTATATCTACTGTGTATTCTTGCTTTGTGGCTACCTTGAGGCTTACATAGGTAATCTTATTGTGAATATGCTATTTGAGGCTTATATAAACTTAAGTTTCATTACTTAAGAAACTCCAGGTTTTTACTCCACCCTTGCTCTACATTTTATATTTTTGATGACACAAATTGCATCTTTTTATATTATGTATCCCTTAACAAGTTACTATAGCTATTATTTTAATAATTTTGTCTTTGAACCTTCATACTAAAGATATTAGTGATTTACCAACCACCATTATTGGAGAGAAATCTGATTTTGACTATATAGCTTTACCAGTGAGGTTTCTACCTTCATATGTTTTCATGTTTTTAATTATAGTCATTTTCTGTCAACTTGAAGAACTTCCTTTAGGATTTCTTATAAGGTGGATATAATGATGGCCTCCCTCAGTTTTAGTTTGTTTTGGAAAGCCTTTATCTCTTTCTCATTTCAGGACAACTTTGCCATATGGTCTTATTTGGAAATCGTTTTCCTTTTAGTTCTTTGGATATATTAATCCAATGTCTCCCAGTCTGTGAGATTTCTGCTGAGAATCTACTGATATCCTTCTTGAAATGTCCTAATATGTCATATGCTTCTTTCATCTTGTGGCTTTCAGATTCCTTTCCTTTAACTTTTTATAGTTAATTATAATATATCTTGGTATAGTCTTGTTTAGATTGAATCATACTGGAGAACTTTGCCCTGCCTGTATAACTATATTAATGGAGGGATCTTACTGGAGACCTTTTACCTGCTTGGATAATTACATCTTTTTTTAAGATTTTGAAAGTTTTCAGATATATTTTCTAAAATAAGCATTCTATCTCTTTGCCTTCTCAATCTCAATCTTCTGTAATTTGAAAATTATTTCTCTTGATACAGTTCTGTAAGTCCTGTATGCTTCTTTCATTCCTTTTTTTATTTTTCTTTTTTCTCATTTGACTAAATCAATTTCAAATAACCTGCCTTTGAGTTCAGAGAATCTTTCTTTTCTGTGATCAAGCAGCTGTTCATGCTCTCTACTCTGCTTTTTATTTCATTCATTGTATTCCTTAGTTCCAAAATTTTCTTTTAAAAAATAATTTTATTATCTGTGTGAAATTTCTCATTTTGCTCATTTATAATCTTCCTGATTTTTGAATTTTTCTGTGTTTTATTGAAACTCACTGAGTTTCCTTACACAATTATTTTGATTCTTTTTTTTTATTTGAGACAGTGTTTCACACTTGTGACCCAGGCTGGAGCGCAGTGGCGTGATCTGGCTCACTGCAACTTCTGCCTCCCAGTTCAACTGATTTTCCTGCCTCAGCCTCCCAATTGGTTGGATTACACGCATGCACCACCATGCGCGGCTAATTTTTGTATTTTTAGTAGCGATTGGGTTTTACCACATTGGCCAGGCTGCTCTTGAACTCCTTACCTCAGGTGATCCACTCGCCTCGGCCTCCAAAAGTGTTGAGATTAAAGGCATGATCCATGACTCCTGGCCTATTTTAATTATTTGTGAGATAGTTCTTAGATTTTCATTTCTTTGGGTTCAACTACTAGGAAATTGCGTTTTTATTGTGGCAATTTGTATCCTTGTTTTTTCATCTTTTCTTTTGTTTTTGTTGTTGCCTTATGTTAATGTCTGCACATTTGGTAGAACAATCACTGCTTTTAGGCTTTATGGAAGGATTTTGGTGGGGGAAGACCTCCTATATAAATTCAGACACACTAGCTGGTGGGGAGCAGCAGGTCTGGCACTCATGAGGGTACAGCAGTGCCCTTTAATATTCAGCTCTGTCTTTATTCAGCACTGTCAACTGAGTTCAGTGTAGATAACATTGTGATTATCCTCATTGGCTAATATTATGGATGTCCACAGCGGCAGTGAGGACTTTTGGGGTCTTTGGTGATAATGGATACTAGATCCTCCTGATCATTCTTCTTCCCACCAGGAAAATTATGATTGATGAGATCCATCTTGGCATTGGGTGCAGCCTGTGTTCCTGCCTGCAATGGTGGTGGCACAGGTGTCTGATGAGTGGCAACTCTGGAGTGGCAACAGAGCTGAGACCTAAAACATTGGCATACATGGCTCTAGGTTCCAGGGCTATAACAGCACCTGTGCCAGGGATACAGACATTTGTATGTGAGGTAAGTGAAACAGCTAAGAAATGACGGGTGGAAGCATGAGTATGTGTAAAACTACAGACCTGGAGCCTGGATGGCATCTAGCACTTGCAGAAAGACCTTGGCTCCAGGGCCTGAGTTGCATGCTAGCTCACTATGGAAATGGCAATGATATCTGAGGCATCAGTGTGCACAGTGCATTCTTGGAGCTGGGATCTGGAGCATGGGTGTATGCATAACTGCAGCAACTCTTATGTTCAGTGTGTGGGTGAAATCTCTGGTAGCTGAGTTGCTAACTAGAGCTCAGGCACAGAAAGGCCTTATGTACAGCATTTAGTGTACAAAGTAGCTCACTGTGGTGATGGCTGCAGTGTCTGAGGTGTGGACAAGCATAGGGCTGCCACATAGAATGGGCATTTGCAGAGCATCTGTGGCTCTGGATTGAGAGGCAGGGGAAGAGTTGAGAAAGGTTGCAGCTCCAGTCTCAAAACAGTACAATAGCACCTGCTTCTGGTAGGGGAAGTTTGCAGCTGCATGTCCCTCTCTGGGATTTTCTAGAGGAAACTGCCCTTGGTAACTTCAATGGCTAAAAATGCCAGTGTCCTCTGTGCAGCAGGATGCTGGGGACTATAGTAGTTCCTGCCATGCGGCAGATACCGATAGTGTTTGCCTTTCTTCTTTCTTTATAGTCATCTCCTGGCTCTCAGGCATGCCGACCTCATCAGCAAACTTTTGTATGGATAGTCTCTGTTTTTTGTTTTTTGTTTTTTTTCCATTGTTTTGCTGCAGATTCTTAAATGGGCCCTTGAGCCATCCCAGCACTATTTTGTTTTGTAGATAGTTATCTACATTTGTGCTTTGTGTGTGTAAGGGATGAAGTTATTTTTGTTTGTGGTATCTTCTGCTCTGCCATCTTGGTGATACCATTTCAGAGTGTCTTATTTTTGTGTAATGCATCTGAATCTTCTTAAGTACTATATTATTTTGTTATATTTGTGTTTGTATGATTCTTCAAGAATGTCTGTATTTTTGACTTGGTGTTTTAACCTTTTAACCTCTGTTTGTCTCTGAGTAGTATATTTCCTTAAATAATGTGTTATTTTATATATATAAGTGCAATCTGTCTCATATCTGGTTATTGTGGTGTTCTTATCAGGATCCTTTGTGTTGTGAAAAACAGAGGAATCTTGACCTTATGGAGTGAAGATTTAAAGAAATTATCAACATGATCTTAATATTCTCTTCAGCTTGACTACATATTAGGCAGTTTTTCCTAAGCATAGACCCCTGATATCTCTTTTCCAAGGTAAGTATTTACCTTAGAAAACTTAAGTTGTTCACTCATAATTTGGCTTTCTGTTTGTCTGTTGTTGGTGTATAGGAATGCTTGTGATTTTTGCTCTTTGATTTTGTGTCCTGAGACTTAAGAGAATAAAATACCTAGGAATCCAACTTACAAGGGATGTAAAGGACCTCTTCAAGGAGAACTACAAACCACTGCTCAATGAAATAAAAGAGGACACAAACAAATGGAAGAACATTCCATGCTTATGGATAGGGAGAATCAATATCATGGAAATGGCCATACTGCTCAAGGTAATTTATAGATTCAATGCCATCCCCATCAAGCTACCAAAAGCTTTCTTCACAGAATTGTAAAAAAACTATTTTAAAGTTAATATGGAACCAAAAAAGATCCCTCATTGCCAAGACAATCCTAA
>NW_016837307.1:0-631 GCF_001698545.2 Rhinopithecus bieti | reverse complement strand
CGAAGTAAAGGCAAAAGATTGTGTACATCTCGCTGGAAAATGCTGCCCAGGGCTCTGGAGACGGTGGCTGCCCGGGTTCCCTTCACTGTCCAGGTCCTGAAAGACTCTTGTTCATGAACTGTCTCTTCACAAAGCAAGTCCACCACTTGCTAGGTTTATCATTCTGAGGGTCGAAAACTATCTCACAAAGTCTCAGTCCAGTCTCTTGCCTTAGCTGTTGTAAACAGGCTCTCATCACTTCATCTTCCTGTTTGTTTGCAGGTTTGGCATAAATTGCGTTAAGTGGAAAACCAGGCTCTCCAGGAATGGGAAAATTAGTGATTCCCAATGTATACATTTCTTTCTTACCTTGGCTTTTGGAATTGCACTTTTGGAGTTTCTTCAGACATTCAGAAATGTAGAGAGTTATATATATTAAGGTCCTATCAGCTTCATTCTTAATTTCATAGTTTTGAAGAAGACATTGGCCTTGAAGTAATAGATGGCTTCATCCACAATATCTGTATCTTTTGTCTCTCTGGGTGCAGGTCCTTTGAATTGACTTCTGATAGGTAAGAGTGCCATGTTTCCGATGAGTTTGGTGTCAGGATCCATGAGAGAAGAGTGGTAAGCCGGCATCTTGGCAGCGCCC
>NW_016837306.1:0-1787 GCF_001698545.2 Rhinopithecus bieti | reverse complement strand
TTTCTATAAAATACAGTTAACTGACTTAGGAAAAGAGACAAAGCCTCTATAGTTTTAAAATAAAACAAATTTTGGCTTCCATTTCAAGATGGCTGAATAGGAACAGCTCCGGTCTGCAGCTCCCAGCGTGATCGACGCAGAAGATGGGTGATTTCTGCATTTCCAACTGAGGTACTTGTTTCATCTCATTGGGGCTGGTTGAACAATGGGTACAGCCCATGGGAGGGTGAGCCAAAGCAGGGCAGGGCGTCGCCTCACCCGGGAAGCACAAGGGATCAGGGGATTTCCCTTTCCTAGCAGAAGCCATGACAGACAGTACCTGGAAAAACAGGACACTTCTGCCCAAATACTGCACTTTTCCCAAGGTCTTAGCAACTGGCAAACAAGGAGATTCTCTCCTGTGCCTGACTTAGTGGGTTGCATGCCCACAGAACCTTGCTCACTGCTAGCACAGCAGTCTGAGATTGAACTGCGAGGCAGCAACCTGGCTGGGGGAGAAGTGTCTGCCATTGCTGTGGCATGAGTAGGTAAACAAAGTGGCCAGGAAGCTTGAACTGGGCGGAGTCCACCACAGCTCAGCAAGACCTACTGCCTCTATAGACTCCACTTCTGTGGGCAGGGCATAGCTGAATAAAAGGCAGCAGACAACTTCTGCAGACTTAAACATCCCTGTCTGACAGCTCTGAAGAGAACAGTTGTTCTCCCAGCATGGCGTTTGAGCTTTGAGAATGGACAGATTGCCTCCTCAAGTGAGTCCCTGACCCCCATGTAGCCTAAGTGGAAGACACCTCCCAGGAGGGTCCGACAGACTCCTCATGTAGGCGGGTGCCCCGCTGGGATAAACCTTCCAGAGGAAGGATCTGGCAGCAATATTTGGTATTCTGTAATATTGGCTGTTCTGCAGCCTCTGCTGGTGATACCCAGGCAAACAGGGTCTAGAGTGGACCTCTAGCAAACTCCAGCAGACCTGCAGAAAAGAGACCTGAGTGTTAGAAGGAAAACAAATAAACAGAAGGGAATAGCATCAACATAAACAAAAAGGACATCTACACCAAAACCCCATCTGTAGGTCACCAACATCAAAGACCAAAGGTAGATAAAACCATGAAGATGGGGAGAAACAAGGGCAGAGAAGCTGAACATTCTAAAAACCAGAGCATCTCTTCTGCTCCGAAGGATCACAGCTCCTCACCAGCAATGCAACAAAGCTGGAAGGAGAATGACTTTGATGAGTTGACAGAAGTAGGCTTCAGAAGGCTGGTAATAACAAACTTCTCCAAGTTAAAGGAACATGTTCGAACGCATTGCAAGGAAGCTAAAAACCTTGAAAAATAATTATTCTAGTTAGACAAATAGCTAACTAGAATAAACAGTGTAGAGAAGACCTTAAATGACCTGATGTAGCTGAAAACCATGGCACAAGAACTTCGTGACACGTGCACAAGCTTCAATAGCCAATTCAATCAAGTGGAAGAAAGGGTATCAATGATTGAAGATCAAATTAATGAAATAAAGTGAGAAGACAAGGTTAAAGAGAAAAGAGTAAAAAGAAACAAACAAAGCCTCCAAGAAATATGGGACTATGTGAAAAGACCAAATCTACATTTGACTGGTGTACCTGAAAGTGATGGGGAGAATGGAACCAAGCTGGAAAACACTCTTCAGAATATCATCCAGGAGAACCTCCCCAACATAGCAAGGCAGGTCAATGTTCAAATTCAGGAAATACAGAGAATACCACAAAGATACTCCTGAAGAAGAGCAACCCCAAGACCCATAATTGTCAG
>NW_016837305.1:0-1626 GCF_001698545.2 Rhinopithecus bieti | reverse complement strand
TTAAATAATGAAAAAGATTCCTAAATCAAAAAAGCTGTGAGTGACTGAGAAAAGGGCGGGCGTAAGTATTGAACATAAGTATTGAATGTCTGCTATGGGCCAGGCATGGGCTCAGCATAAGAGAATCGCAAAGAGAAATTACAGTCTGGGAGCTAGGTGCCAGGTAGCAAGGGTACAGTCTGCTCTTTCCCTTCTTCCCCTGACCCACCCACCCCTAACTTCCAGGCCTAGCACCTCTGGAAATGAGGGTAGGGAAAAGTACAGAACAGGCAGAGATGCTCCCTTATCACCTGCTGGTGATACAGAGGTGACCTCAGGCTCCCACTGCCTTGGTCTGATTCTCTCTGCTGCTGGGCACCTAGGCAGTGATGGTCTTTGCCTATAGGAGCTATGTAATTTTCTTGAGATAAAGCTCTGCTTCCTCTCATCCAACTTCATTTCTGAGAACCCAAACTCAAGTTATGCATATTGAACTCCTCTAGGATATCTCTCATCCTGCAGTTCTGGGGTGGGAGTGGGGGTGGGACCATAGTAACCAACCAGCTGGGGAGTGAGGTTTCATTTCCCCCTCCTTGTAGCACTCCTAATCTAGACGAATGATTTTCTTAAACACACACTACCCTTGTTTTTTTTTTTAGAGGGGAGTGGGGGTGGTGTCAGGGGTAGGGAGAAATATGCCCTCTTCCCTCTCCAATGGCAAGGAAGCTGGAGACATGTATAACTGTTGGCCATGTGTCCTGTGTCCCAAAAGATATATAATATGAGACAAGGAGGATACCTGGGCTGGTAGAGGGTAGTGGGATAACAGGCCACTTTCTAAAGTGAAGTCAACTTTAGACTTCACTTGTAAGTCTAAAGTACTTGATGTTTCACTTCTGGTTCCTAATCCTGGGGTAGGGAGAGACCCCTCTGTCCTACTTCATGTATCACAGTTCCTGAAACGCTACTAGTTAGAGGTCCTTTGGGCAAACAACTGACCTTTTCTGCAAATCCTTCTTATCTAACAAGACCCAGCCTAAATGTCACCTCCAAAACTTTCCTCAACCTCCACCCCTAGGAGAGTAACATTCTCTTAGTACTTATCTTGTCATAGGACTTATCAGACTCTATTGTAATTAATTATTGTGATGATTTTACATTTCTCTCCTGTATCTTGATGGCTAGCATGGGGTCTTACTGAACTTTCGCCCTCAGTGCTCAATCATGGGTACTTATTGTCCTCAATAATGTGTGTTTTGGGAGGATGAGGAGAATTCAGAGAGCCGTTGTAATTAGGAAGACACCTCACATGGCTTTCCATACAGATAGGCATTATTATTGCCATGTTACAGTTGAGGAGACTAAGCCACGGAGAGTTTTAGTAGCCCAAAATAATAGTTAAATGCAGAACCACAATCCAACTCCAAAGACAGTGGTCTAAACTAGTACACATTACTGTCAGGCTACATTCAAATTCTTAGAAAATAATTTGGACTCATCTCTGGGTACAGATAAATGAGCTTTTGAGGTCAGAGAATTCTGCTTTATCGAGTGTGGCACTCATAATCATGATTTCATTAGCATAGAACAACTGCTTTGAGCTAAGCAACTCACTCTAGAGGCTTCTGAGTGATTAAAATTAAAATA
>NW_016837304.1:0-632 GCF_001698545.2 Rhinopithecus bieti | reverse complement strand
CCTCGGTGCTGCCTTGCAGTTAGATCTCAGACTGCTGTGCTAGCAATGAGGGAGGCTTCGTGGGCATGGGACCCTCCGGGCCAGGTGTGGGATATAATCTTCTGCTGTGCCGTTTGCTAAGACCCTTGGTAAAGTGCCGTATTAGGGTGGAGTTACCCAATTTTCCAGGTGTTGTGTGTCTCAGTTTCCCTTGGCTGGAAAAGGAATTCCCTTCCCCCTTGCACTTCCCAGGTGAGGCAATGTCTTGCTCTGCTTCAGCTCTCGCTGGTCGGGCTGCACCTGCTGACTAGCACCGACTGTCCAACATGCCCCAGTGAGATGAACCCGGTACCTCCGGTGAAAATGCAGAAATCTCCTGTCTTCTGTGTTGCTCACGCTGGGAGCTGCAAGCTGGAGCTGTTCCTATTTGGCCATCTTGGGCGCCCCTCCCCTAATTCATTTTATGAGGCCAACATCATCCTGACACCAAAGCCTGGCAGAGACACAAAGAAAAAAGAGAATTTTAGACCAATATCCCTGATGAACATCGATGCAAAAAATCCTCAATAAAATACTGGCAAATTGAATCCAGCAGCACATCAAAAAGCTTATCCACTCCGACCAAGTTGGCTTCATCCCTGGGATGCAAGGCT
>NW_016837303.1:0-1409 GCF_001698545.2 Rhinopithecus bieti | reverse complement strand
AGACAGGAAGGTGAGGAGCATGAAGTGCCACCATACCTGCCTCCAGCGTCTGGCACAGAATATGATGAGGAATCTCCATGAATTGGAATCTTCCATATCTTCATACGTGTGAGTTTCTGCTAGATATAATTTGACTTATAAAAAGAAAAAAATATGATCTTCTTGTATCTAAATATTGTAGAAGACTTAATGATTGTAACCTGGATGTGTTAAATTCTGAGATGCTAGTAAATCAATATTCATCACAAATGTATTGATAATTTTTTAGAAGAACAGAAGAGATCTCATCATATTTAATGCAGTGTATCAATTGTAAGATGCATGCTAATTCCAGAAAAAGTAAAGCATAAAAAAAAAAAAAATCTGAGGCTGGGCGCAGTGGCTCAAGCCTGTAATCCCAGCACTTTGGGAGGCCGAGACGGGCAGATCACGAGGTCAGGAGATCAAGACCATCCTGGCTAACACAGTGAAACCCCGTCTCTACTAAAATACAAAAGCTAGCCGGGCGAGGTGGCGGGTGCCTGTAGTCCCAGCTACTCCGGAGGCTGAGGCGGGAGAATGGTGTGAACCCAGGAGGTGGAGCTTGCAGTGAGCTGAGATCCGGCCACTGCACTCCAGCCTGGGCGACAGAGCAAGACTCCATCTCAAAAAAAAAAAAAAAAATCTGTCCTAGAATGGAAAAATACAGTAAACTATTTTTAACTAGAATTTAAATGCAACATTTTAGGATATGAAGCCATCAACTGATTTTGAAAACTACTGGCTCAGATGACCTCAGCAATAGGAAACCTCTAACATATCACGAATCTAATAATGAGATAATTTTCTGTGTCTTTGCCTGGGAGTCTGTCTGAAAGTGGTGCAGTTTTTACAGAAGAGGAATAACGTGTCCCAGACTGAGAACGCTTCGCGGGCCACCATTCTGGGCAGTGCTTCAGTGTGGCGTTTTAGCAGTGAGTATTCGGAAACAGTGGAATACTTTGCACTTTTATGAAAAGATTATCTTGTCTATTTTCCTTTAAATATGCAGCAGAAGTTTACTATTACACAACTAAATTATGTGGGTTCTCTAATTGCCCTCTTATTCTACCTGGATTAACATGTGGTTTATTTCACCTTGATGCTTTTAAAGACAAGCATGTGCTGTGTGAGGGTTAGAACATGAGCCATAAACAAGGAGGCTTGAGAGGGCAGTGCCTCCCCAAAAATGCAGTACCCCAGGGCCTGCGCAGGGAACACTGCTTTGAACCTCAACACTTCTGAAATGGCTGGACATCTCTGCATGAGCTGTGCTTACCCAGTGGTTCCATTTATTCTTATATTTTACAAGTATTTAGCAAATTCTTGAGCTAGGCCATGTGGTCTACCGAAGGAATAAGATATCTGTTGTTATTATTTTATTTTATTTT
>NW_016837302.1:0-4747 GCF_001698545.2 Rhinopithecus bieti | reverse complement strand
ATTCTTAAATGTATCTGTGTCCCTATGTCATATCTTTATTCCATACTGAGTCATTCATTATACTAATGTAATCTACAGAAATTTTTTTTATGTCCTGGGGCACACAAATTTTTCAATAAACTACTTTCCAAAATATAAATTTTCTAGCATTTACTAACCACATAACATTTGGAGAAGTTCTTGGCCTTTCTTAGTTTTTTTCTCAGTTGTCAAATATGGGTAATGACAAAATCTACTTCAGCATTTGGTATGAGAATTAAGTAAGAAAAGGTGTATAAAAGCACTTTATGAAGGTAAAAGGCTGCACAAATGAGACTTTTTATAAGATACTTGGTGTGATGACCGGACACCCGTCAGAATGACTTCGCAATAGTGCAGGGCAGAGAGATGAGATGAGAATCTCAATCAAGGACAAGTGGAGGTCATGGATTCAAGAGATACTTAGAAACTTGAATTCAGAGACTTTGATTATTGATCAGTTGGGGAGAGTAAAAAATAAAATAAATTTGGGGAAACAATCAACAGGAAATTAAGTTTCTTAATATGAAGGTAGTATTTTCATTGTTAAAACCACCATTCTCAAGACTTGTAGCCCTAACGAGTGGAAAACGGTCTTTAGTGGAATTGCAAGCACAGAGAACAAAGAACGGAATATTCAGATCAAATGAGGGTTTCCGTGCACATAGAACACGAGTCCTCACAGTCACTGCATTCACACTTCATGGGCACAGACTCTGCAACTACACAGCATCTGAACCTTCTGTTCTAAACACACACTCTACTTGAACCACTAATTGATACTAAAAATATGCTTACAGACATTCACATACAAATTTCCACAAACTAACATTCCCCTACTTGAAGGAAATTCCATTTACTAACTCAAAACACTGAACTCCACTCCTTTCACTGCCTCATCTATAAATAGGCATAACAAAGTCTGTTACTTATGTACCTCAGTAACACTATGGAGTCCTCCAGTCTAAATCACACCATTTTAGAACTTGAAAGGATCCTGTAGTTCAATCCTCTTATCAGTAAAGGTAAACAAACAGGAAAGTACACGAGTTGTTTAGAGATCAGCATCTACTAATTACTGACCAACAGAGCCCTAATAAGACAGAGAAAAGAGTCTTAACACTACAAGGCACTAAATTTAGGCTATAAGTGGTGAACAATCCCAACAAGAGAAAGGTCTTTACATTGCAGACTAGAACAGGCAGATCATTTTTCTTCATTACACCCTGAAAGACTTGAAGCTCCCAGCTCACTCCTCACCCATACACCTCCAGCTAAACCTCAACAAACCACAGGCCAGAAAGAAAAAAAAATGACAAATTGAGACCCCAGAAGAAAGGAAGAAAAAAGAAAGACTGAGAGGAAGGGGAAAGAAGAAAGCAAAAACTCTCTCTGATCTTCATCGCAGGTGGACTCACCAGATTAGCCAGGCAACTCAAGGGAAAATGTAACAAAGCGATTTGTGTCATTCTCTGGATCCCTTGTAAGTGCCTGATTACCTAATATTATTAATGTCTTTGTGATACTATACCAAAATTTTCTGCCATTCCAAACACGAAAAGTATAACCTGGAGGTACTGAACTTATAGATCATAATATCATATAGTCAAATTTTAAAAGCAGCATCTAATTTACTCTACACAAGGCTTACAAGCAAGCAATCCTTGTTATAGATGAGGAGCTAAGGAAGAGTCAATTTAAGTAAATACTGTGAGATGTTAAGTAGCAAAGTCAAGATGAGACCCCAGATCAATTGACCCAAAAACTGCTGCCTATACCACATTGCTGGATTCAAATGCCTTCCTCAAGGCTTCATGATCGGTTTGGATTAAATATTTTGTATTTAGTAAACTAGTAAGAAGCTGTATTCAGATCTCTTTCACATCTGTAACGTGTATGCTTCCAATATCATGTTTTTCAAAGTGCTTTAACACATGATGTCACATTTAACACTAAAAGATAATTTTATAAGTACCAGTATTATCACAATTTTACAATTCATGAAAAAAATATTTAGGCTGGGTGCCGTGGCTCATGCCTGGAATCCCAACATTTTGGGAGGCCAAGGTGGGCGGATCACCTAAAGTCAGGAGCTCAGGACAAGCCTAGCCAACATGGTGAAACCCCATCTCTTCTAAAAATACAAAAATTAGATGTAGTGGCATGCACCTGTGATTTCAGCTACTGGGGAGGCTGAGGCAGCAGAATTGCCTGAAACCAGGAGGTGAAATTTGCAGTGAGCTGAGATGGCACCACTGCACTTCAGCCTGGATGACAGAGCAAGACTCTGTCTCAAAACAAAGAAATGTTTAGACAATAAATTAACTTGTCAAAGTCACAGAGAGTAAATGATACAAGCAGAACTCAGGAATTCTGATCCAAAAGCTTCTGTTCTTTTCGCTACCATCTTTTCCCCATATATTGTTTTATTACACATCAATATTCCTCATCTTTCCTTTTCAGACAATCACTAAAGAGCAAAAATTTTAAATGTGTGAGTTAATTTGTCACTTCTACAACTGCAGTCAAGAAATGATCGGCCCTTATGTGGTATGGCTTGTTCTTTGCAACTCAAGTGAACTGCAAACAATCTAATGCACCTACAGAGAAACACACTTTTACCACTCAGAGATCAGGCAGGATGGGCACATTCAGGGAGGTATGGCCATAGATGCTTTTACCATCTAAATGATGTAAACCAAAACTTTTTTCAGAAAATAATTGAAAGAGTCAATTCACTGGCAGCCTACATTGAAAAATACACAAACCCACAAATTTCCAAAAATGCCTTAATACTCCAATCACACTATATTCTTGTCTAGTGACTGAAAACCATCTCAATCATTTTTACCAAGCTCCCACAGTGAGATGCCCAAAATATCATCTAGTCTGGCTGTCCTCATGAGTTTAAATAGAGTAAGACTGGGAGAAAACGAAATGTAAGGTTGGGGAATTATGATATTTTAAGGAATAGACTAAGAAATAATTTCAAAAATTATTTTACATCTTTCCATGCTGCTCTTCAAGAAAAAGTTTCTTAGTTATAGTTCCTGTGCTACAGCTTTCTGCACTAATGGATCAGAGGGTAGAAAGAACAAACATAAAAGTCAATGGCTCCAACTTCTGAAACAAAACAACATTTATATCCACTAAGATCTGCATATAAACAGTCCTGCATATAATAGGCATCCTCTGAATTGTCTGTAAAAAACTTTTAAAGAGACATTTGGTCTAACTCCCTGACTTCAGGTAGGTAAATTTCTAAGTTATCTGGGAGAGATGCTCATCCCTCTCTTTAAATATCTCCAGAGGACCGAGAATGGTTACTGAGTGTCTATTACATGCCAGGTAAGCACTACAATGGGGAAAGGAGCTAACATTGTTTCCTCCGTGTTTGTCTACACATTATCTCATTGAATCTTAGTACATGTTTCAGAATACGTGTTAGTATTCTCATTTTCACAAGTGAAAAAAATAACGAGGCTGAGAGATGTTAACTGGGACTAAGATTCCAAGCCAGGACTGTCTGAAGGCCCAAGATCTTGCTACTCCATCATGCTAATAGAAACTGCATGACCTGAACCTATTTCTTTATCTATTGCAAGACTCATTGCCCTAGTGGTCACAGTTCTTCATTAGGTAACTAAAACCTCTTCGCTGATATGAGCTAATATTCTCTTATTCAATGTTCTATGAATAACAACAATAACTGCTCCACATCTTCCCCATAAAAATAGATTAAAACAGACATCAAATCATCTATTTGCCTTATCCAAGGCAAACAACTCCAGTCCCTA
Organism: Rhinopithecus bieti; assembly: GCF_001698545.2. Taxonomy (NCBI): domain Eukaryota; kingdom Metazoa; phylum Chordata; class Mammalia; order Primates; family Cercopithecidae; genus Rhinopithecus; species Rhinopithecus bieti. Next base: position 932 of record NW_016837302.1, on the reverse strand, counting down.
TAGACTTTCATTGGAGAAAATCTACTTTATGTCCCTGAAATAATTTTGGACATTTTTCTTCTCCAATTATGACAACTTTTTCAAAGCATTATGACTCAAATGAACACAACACTCTGAAAAGTAACGGAGATAGAAAAAAAAAAACAAACAAAGTTGGGGTGGGGTTCCTTTCTTTAATAAAATTCAGAAAGTAAAAACAGGTCAGACATGGTGGCTCACACCTGTAATCCCAGCACTTTGGGAGGCCAAGGCGGGTGGATCACCTGAGGTCGGGAATTCAAGACCAGCCTGGCCAACTGAAAATACAAAAATTAGCCACGCATGGTGGCACGCACCTGTAGTCTCAGCTCCTTGGGAGGCTGAGGCACGAGAATTTCTTGAACCCAGAAGGCAAAGGTTGCAGTAAGCCGAGATCACTCCATTGCACTCCAGCCTGGGCAACAGAGTGAGACACCATCTCAAAACAAAACAAAATAAAACAAAACAAAAAAGGTTTTTAATCCCTGCCTCAAAGCTCAATATTTTTTCCAAACATCTGCACCATATTTTTTCCAAATATTCACAACCCAGAAATTCTCGGTTCACATTATCTGAGTACAAGGTTTTACCTAAAAAGAAAGACTCTCCTTTTAAGCATATAGCTTAAAGAACTCTAGACGGCAACCATTATGGAAAACAGTATGGCGATTCCTCAAGGATCTAGAACTAGATGTACCATATGACCCAGCCATCCCATTACTGGGTATATACCCAAAGGATTATAAATCATGCTGCTATAAAGACACATGCACACGTATGTTTATTGCGGCACTATTCACAATAGCAAAGACTTGGAATCAACCCAAATGTCCATCAGTGACAGACTGGATTAAGAAAATGTGGCACATATACACCATGGAATACTATGCAGCCACAAAAAAGGATGAATTTGT
>NW_016837301.1:0-1821 GCF_001698545.2 Rhinopithecus bieti | reverse complement strand
ATGGTTATAAAAGTACAGTATGATCAAAACTGTTGCTGTAATGTTTCCTCCTCTTTTACTTAATGCCTGCTGGGTTGTGAGCTGACAATTTCCTTACCTATTTTCAGTATGTCCCTAATTCATTCTTCATTGGGCATCTTTTATCAGGAAGCTCCATTCTCCTGGAATTAATATCCTTGCCATATTTCACAGGGCAGACACAGCTGAGCTGATGAACAGGCACAGTCCTTTTGAAGGACGGGTTGATCCTACAACAACACTTTTCCTAAGGATGATGACAACTCACACCACCCCTAGAACGGCTGGTATGAACCGAGTTTCCACACAGTCTGGCCGGCATTGCAGTCAGGAGATATTCAGCTACTTGACATGTTTTGATCACTGGTAAATCTTAAGGTACTTTGTGTTTTCTTGTGTGAATTCTCTCTCTGGATCTCCTCTGACCATTTGTTTCCATTTCTGTGTTAACTGGGTCTAAACATTGTACAAAGATTTAAAACAAAACACCCCAGCAGGGCTTTCCCAAGAGGCTGGTGTGGGTTTCTGAACTCACTCCCAGATGGGTATTTTTTCTAGAGCCAATTTCCTGGCTTCTTCCACCTCTGACAGCCGCCTCTCCCTTTCTGCTCACTCACGTTCTTTCATTCTCAGTTTCCTCAGTTGAGAAGGGAGAGAGATGCACGCACATGATCCACTGGCCTGTGTGGGATTCCTTCTTCCCTTCCGGCATCTGAAGGCCGTGATTCAAAGGTTCCCTGACAACCTTCCCATAAATGAACCAAGTGATCCTCACAACTGGAGGGAGAGTTAACACCTTCCATGGAGGGACAAAGAAAAGCACACTCTGGCCTGCTGGCAAGTCACCTGTTGTTTCCAGCTCATCTTCATCGCTCTGTATTCCTACTCTTTAGTAAATATGAACTATTAAGATGCGCTATGTGTGCTTCTAGGGTCAGTCTTGTACCTGACATAGCGAAAGCTCATTTTAGTTCAGTGTGGAAAACCAGACCTCACCAGCTCATCACAACTGGACGGAGCAGGGGATCACTCCTCGTCTAACTCCTCCCATAGGGAGATCTGATTCTCCATCAGAAGCTGATGCCAGAACCCAGACAATCAGCCTCAGAGAGATCCGTCCAGGACATGCTGTCATTAGCCCTGCGGTTCACTGCTGCACATGTCCGTGATTCAGGACTGGAACTCTTCTCATGGACTTTAAAGATCCTGGTTGAGAGAAAAGGCCAATCTGAGTGCTGGGTGCATCTACTGAATTGGAAATGATCGAATGGCTCTTTAGTCAGGGTGCCCTGAAAATAGGTGACAACTGCAAACCATCCTCTGGTGTCGAGTGACTTTAACAAGGTTTGGTTCACAGAGAGTGAGGGCAGAAAAAGGAAATGGCTGAAAAGGTAGGTTTGCTGTGTTGCCCTCACACTACTTGATTCATGGTTCTGATTCTAAAATCTCACTTGATACTTGATTTCATATGAAGGAGTGTAAAATGCCAAGAACTCTAGGAAACGGGGCAAAACACTTCAAAGAGAAAGTTCATGCACCTGTTTCTGAGCGCCCAGGGCACTCTTCAGCACATGCTGTCTGGAGTGGCCTGAAGCAAAGATGTGTTGTGAGGTGCAGAGGATGCAATGGGAGCAGGATCCTGTCCCCACCCTAAAGGAGGTCACAGTTTAATGCAAATGAGAAGCCAGTGAGGACCTCACTACTCCTGCTGTGCACTTGGGAACTGGAAACACAAAACCTGAGTCTGGAGGGAAGCTAAGGAAGCATTCTGCTCTGGGGTAGACATGAGTGCATGTGAAGCTT
>NW_016837300.1:0-332 GCF_001698545.2 Rhinopithecus bieti | reverse complement strand
ATTCACCTATTCACCATTCACCTATTCACCATTCACCTATTCACCTATTCACCTATTCACCTATTCACCATTCACCTATTCACCGTTCACCTATTCACCTATTCACCATTCACCTATTCACCATTCACCTATTCACCATTCACCTATTCACCTATTCACCGTTCACCTATTCACCATTCACCTATTCACCTATTCACCTATTCACCGTTCACCTATTCACCTATTCACCTATTCACCTATTCACCGTTCACCTATTCACCATTCACCTATTCACCTATTCACCTATTCACCGTTCACCTATTCACCTATTCACCTATTCACCTATTCACCTA
>NW_016837299.1:0-1912 GCF_001698545.2 Rhinopithecus bieti | reverse complement strand
CATATTATTACTCCTAATACCGCAGGGGGTGTACACCTACCTGTGATGCTGTTCCTAATATCCAGGGACGGAGAGCATGATTTTAGTTTTAATATCGCAGTAGGTGTGCACTCACCCTGTGCCAGCGATGCTAATATCTAGGGGGTGGAGTATGACATGACTCCCAACATAGCAATGAATGGAAAGCCACCCAGTGATATTGCTCCTAATATTCACGGAAGAAGCGTATGATATTACTCCCAATATCGCAGGGAGGGTACAGCTCTTCTGTGATATGGTTCCTAGTATCCAGAGGGGGAGAGGATGGTAATAATTCCAGTATCGCAGGCTGTGTTCACCTGCCCTGTGATACTGTTATTTATATCCTGGAAAGGAGAGGATGATATTACTCCCCGTAGAGCAGCAGGCATACACCCAGCCTGGGATATTGTTCCTAATATCCATGGAGGGGAGAGGCTGATATTACTTCCAATATGACAGGGGGTGTACATCAACCCTGTGATACTCTTCTTAATATTCCAAGGCCAAGAGGTTGATATTACTCCCAGTATTGCAGACACTGTACATCCCCGTGTGATACTCTTCCTGATATCCAGAACGGGAGAAGATGGTTTTAATCCCCACATCGAAGGAGATGAACACCCACTCTGTGATATCTTTCCTAATATGCAGGGGGGGAGAGGATAATATTATTCCCAATATTGCAGAAGATGTGCACACGCTCCCGTGATATTGTCTTTAATAATCCAGGGCACAGAAGATGATGTTACTCCCAATATCGCAGAAAGTGTACACCCCCCAGTGATGTTGTTCCCATGATCCAGGAGGGAAGAGGATGATATTACTTTCAATATCACAGGGGTGTACACACCCCCAGTGATACTGTTCCTAATTTCCACCTGGGAGAGGATGATACTACTCCCAATATCGCAGGGACTAAAAATACGGGGATGTACAGTGTCTGTGATACTAGGAGTAATATCAACCTCTTGGCCTTGGAATATAAAGAAGAAAATCATAGGGTGGATGTACACCCCCTGCCACATTGGGAGTAATATCCTCTCCCTTTGATGATATTAATAACAACGTCACAGGGCTGGTGAACACAGCCTGCGACACTGGAATTATTATCATCCTCTCCCCCTCCGGATATTAGGAATCATAACACAGAAGACGTCTACCCTCCCTGAGATATTGGGATTAATATCATATGCATCTTCCGTGAATATTAGGAGCTGTATCACCGGGTGGCTGTCTATTCATTGCTATATTGGGAGTCATGTCATACTCTACCACACTGGATATTAGGATTTGTGTCACAGGGTGAGTGTACACTTATTGTGATATTAAAACTAAAACCATGCTCTCCCTCCCTGGATATTAGGAATGAAATCACAGGTAGGTGTACACACCCTGTGGTATTAGGAGTAATAATATGATTAATTAGTAAACATTAATGACTGATTTTAATAATTATTGATGACACTATTAATTAAAAGGATACCATTATTAATTATGGATAATCATTTTAAATATATGATTATGCACGCTTAAAATTAATAATATTAATGCCATTTAGCAATGTTAGTAGTTCACAATATTAATCATTACTTTGTAACCAACATCACTTAGTATTGACTTAAGTAATATTAATTGCTGATATCACTATTTAATTATTATTAGTGACATTGCTTTATTAATACTAATCGTTAACATTTTTAACCAGTATTAATTTTAATTATCTTTATTGTGATTATTATCGATGATTACTCTTAATTTTTATTACATTTAATAAAATGAATAATTAACAGACTCGTTCCTGATATCGAGCAGGGGGAGGATGATGTCAGGTGGGGAAGCTTCTTGCAGGTTCCCAATGACAGGGGGAAAAGGAACGGAATCCAAATGCCGG
>NW_016837298.1:0-1630 GCF_001698545.2 Rhinopithecus bieti | reverse complement strand
TCCGGCTGCTTTTGTAATTTTGGTAGTGACAGGGTTTCACCATGTTGCCCAGGTTGGTCTCGAACTCCTAAGCTCAAGTGATCCACCTGCTTCAGCCTCCCAAAGTGCTGGGATCACAGGCATGAGCCACCACACTCAGCCCATTTCTTCATATAACTTTTGGCCGTTTGCGTCTTTTGAAAAATGTCTATTCAGATCTTTTGCCTCCCTTAGACCATCACTCTTCTTACTCTCCGTGTGACTACCATTAGCATCCTCTCCTAATTTACAGCTTAGCAGCTGCTGAGAACTAAAAAATCAGATAACCAAGATGGTTGGTGTCGAGTATAAATAGATCCTGAAGTCTTTGCATGAAAATATTGTGAAACACATTTTCATTTTTGGAGTCATTTTTTATTAGTAACATCCTGATAGTTGAATCTGGTAGATAAGTGACTTCCAGTTACCAATTCAGACTGGCTCAAGGTCAAAGATACAGGCTGGGGGGTTGGATCTGGCTCCTGGATGCCATAGATCCAGGTGCTGAAACTTTGTCATCTCTTGCTTGCCTGGGTGGGCTGCATTCTCAGGCAACCTCAGCAAGTTCCAGGCTGCAACCTTCCAGCTCCGTGGCATCTAGAGAGAGCTGCCCCTTGTCAGCAGGTACAGAAAGAACCCCAGGAAGATCTCACCTATTAGCAGAAGACAAAACAAACAGAAAAAAATAAAACAAAATAAACATCCTGGGAAGTGTAGCCAGCTCTGGAGCCAGGAAAGGTGGGTGAGTGAGCATCCTTTAGGCCCCACCACACAGACTGGGAGGGAGGGAGGCTGGGTCCTCAAGGGAAATTGAGCAGCTTCTACCAGAATAGTAGAGGGGTTGCTGATTAAACAAAAAAAAATTCATAACTGCATTTAATTTTTAATGCAGTTTCTTTTTCCTTTTTAAAAATTTTACTTTAATTTCTGGGATACATGTGCAGAATGTGCAGGTTTGCTACATAAGTATACATGTGCCATGGTGGTTTGCTGCACCTAGCAACCCATCATCTAAGTTTTAAGCCCCATATGCATTCGATATTTGTCCTAACGCTCTCTCTCCCCTTCCTCCCCAACCCTCCCTCCTGACAAGCCCTGGTGTGAACCAACCCAAATGCCCATCAGCGGTAGACTGAATAAAGAAAATGTGACATGTATACACCATGGAATACTATGCAGCCATAAAAAAGAATAAGTTCATGTCCTTTGCAGGGATGTGGATGAATCTGGAAACCATCATTCTCAGCAAACTAACACAGGAGCAAAAAACCAAACACCACATGTTCTCACTCGGAAGTGGGAGTTGAACAATGAGAACACATGGACACAGTGAGGGGAACATCATTCCTTTTCTTTATCTTGTATTTGTATGTTGAGAAGCTAAGAACGATTCTAATTCAGAATCATTTAGAAACGCTGCTTGCAGTTCAAGCAGCATTTTTGAATCAATTCTGCTCTACTTTATGTTGGATGTCTCCATAATGGAAGATATTAGAGGAATAATGGAGAATAAGGTGGTGAGGCAATAGCGATTGCTGTCAGCCATTGAAGACAGGCTAGGGCACGACCCTTTTTGTTCCTGAAATCACTCTGGGTGCTGTAGCAATGAATC
>NW_016837297.1:0-1417 GCF_001698545.2 Rhinopithecus bieti | reverse complement strand
TGTCTCAGCCTCATGAGTAGTTGGAACTACAGATGCACACCACCATGCCCAGTTAATTTTTTAAATTTATATTTTGTAGAGACAGGGTCTCACTATGTTGTCCAGGCTAGTCTTAAACTGCTGGCTGTAAGCAATCCTACTGCCTCAGCCTCCTGAGTAGCTAGGACCACAGGCCTGAGCCACCCTGTCTGGCTAATTATTTTTATTTTGTAAAGATGGGGTCTCCTTATGTCACCCAGGCTGGTTGTGGAACTCCTGGCCTCAGGTGATCCTACTTCAGCCTCCCAAAGTGCTGAAATTACAGGCGTGAACCACCATGCTGAGATTTATTTATTTATTTATTTATTTATTTATTTATTTAGAGACAGAGTCTTGCTCTGTCGTCCAGGCTGGAGTGCAGTGGCGCCATCTCGGCTCACTGCAACTTCTGCCTCCCGGACTCAGCGATTTTCGTGCCTCAGCCTCAGTCAGCTGGGACTACAGGGGCACGCCACCACGTCTAGGTAATTTTTTTGTATTTTTAGTAGAAATGGAGTTTCACCATATTGGCCAGGCTGGTCTCAAACTCCTGACCTCAGGTGATCCACCTGCCTTGGCCTCCCAAAGTGCTGAGATTACAGGCGTGAGCCACCGTGCCCGGCCCCAGCTCCACTTTTGCATTCTATTTTTTTTTCTTCCCTGAGAGTAATATGGGGAGACTTTAGCATTCTTTGTAACACAAGTTTACTAATGATAAACTCCCTTGACTTTTCTGGGAGTATCTTAATGTTTCCTTCATTTTTAGAGGTTATTTTTTGCCAGATATAGGATTCTTGGTTGATTTTTTCCCATCAGTATTTTTAATATATCATCTATCAGTGGGAGAGAGGGGAAGAAGTATCCTACTGCCTTCTGTGCTCTGTGATTTCTGATAAGCAACTGTTAATCTTACTGAAGATCCCTTGTGCAGGATGAATCACTTATCTCTTGGGATGTTTCTGTCTTTAACTTTCTACAATTTGATTATAATGTGTCTCAGTGTGGATCTCTTTGAGTTTACCCTGATTTGAATTTGTTGAGCATCTTGAATGTGTAGATTCACAACTCCCATCAAATGTGGGATATTTTTGGTCACTATTTTCTTTTTTTTTTTTTGAGACCGAGTCTCACTCTGTTGTCCAGGCAGGAGTGCAGTGGTGCGATCTTGGCTCACTGCAAGGATGGGGGTAAACCCATTCTCCTGCCTCAGCCTCCCCAGTAGCTGGGACTACAGGCGCCCACCACCTTCCCCAGCTGATAATGTTTTGTATTTTTAGTAGAGACGGGGTTTCACCGTGTTATCCAGGATGGTATCGATCTCATGACCTCTTGATCCACCTGCCTCGGCCTCCCAAAGTGCTGGGATTACAGGCATGAGCCACCATGCCCGGCCTGGTCA